>NW_024063455.1:0-82920 GCF_006381635.1 Hibiscus syriacus
TAAGTCGGCTTTCTTTTTGCTATGTGCATAAAGTAAGCTATATGGAAAATAATTTTGGGAACTACTGATGGTGTACCAGAAAAGGGTTTAAACTATGATTTTCAAAAGTTAAACTCTTTTACGAATTTGTGAGATTACTGGACTATGATTTGTACCTATTGACATTTTATGGAAATGTTGGGACACACTGAGCCTAGCTCACCTTTTGAAAATGTTTTCCCCCTTTCAGATACTGTTGGTAGATACCTCGGTTCGAGCACTTGGAGGATCAACATATCTCTTGAAGTAAATCAGATTGTAATGTTTTTATCTTGCAAGTGACTTTATTTTGGTGACATGGACCTTATTTTAAATATCGGATTTTATAATGATGACTCTTTTGCTATACTGCTCGGTTTATTGTGATTTTGAATTTGAAGAAATATTTTAAAATTAAATTATTTATTTGTACTATATTTACGAGTTGGATTTGATAGTATAATTTGTTTATAATTTCATGTTATTTATAATGTGATTTATATTGATGGAATAACGATTTCGGAAAATGTCTTTAATAATCATAATGTGATCCACTAGACTTAATCGAAACGCATAGGTGGGTCTAGGGGGTTACATTTATTGGTATCAGAGCTTTTAGTTTTTAACCTCGGACTGTGTATGAGTCCACATTGAAAATACAGTTTTGAAATATTTTACAAACGAGTTACTAAGGCCATGTCACAAAGTTATTAAGATTTTAACTATGTTTGAGACTCCAAGTGCTTATCTAACCTTAAGTTTATCTTATGTAGTAATCTCGAGATATACCAAAATGAGTGCTAGATGTGGTTGTCGAACTAGTCGTGGACGAGGTCGAGTGGCTAGATTTACAAATCCGATTGATGAGATACGAGTAGATCCCCCACCTCCGATAGGTGATCATGCTCCTACGACCCCAACGAATATGCCACCTACCGATGGTATTGGCATGACTACACCGATCATAGGAGCGACCGATATTAAGTCAGAGTCTACTGGAGTTGCATTGGATAAGAATTTAGTAGACAGTTTCTGCAGTTAATACAGGGAGCAGTTAGAGCTACTGGTGTTGTATATGAGGTTTCTATTTCACAGACGTTGATTCCAATAGAGTTAGAACTTTTGGGGGACAGATTGGTGGAGCTCCTACAGAAGCTGAGGATGGCTCCAGGATACAGAGAGACGCATGGATCAGTGGGTTTGGACTCAACTAAGAGATATGGGTGCTGTAGCAATGTTAGATGGTAATGCCTACACTGGTGGAGTCAGTGATCAGTAGTTCCTACCGATCGTTTGACCTGGAATTTCTTTAAGGATCGCTTTCGGAGTCGTTTTCTGGGAGAGCGCTACTTAGCTCAGAGACGACAACAGTTTCAAGACTTGGTTCAGGGAGACATGACTGTTTCTGAGTATGAGATCGAGTTCTTGAAGTTGCTGAAGTATGGATTCAGTATGGTACCTACTGAGAGAGATCGATGTCGTAAATTTGCCCTTGGACTCAGATACGAGCTGCGTAGGCAAGTTGTAACCCATCAGGATGAAATATTGATGTGCTGGTGGGCAGAGCCAAAGATGCTGAAGATGGAGGTTTTAGCTTCTGGTAGAGAGCGTGTTGATCAGGAACGATCTAAAAACTTTTCAGGCCCGATGGAGTCATCAGCACAGTCCGGGAAGAGGACTCGTACTTCAGCCCCTCAGAGAAGCAATACACGTTTCAGGCCCAGCATCCTCACCGTTAGTTGGCAGTCGAGGCGGTTACTCGTCGTATTATAATGGGCCCCTTTGTGAGTATTGTGGTAAACATCACTCAGGAGAGTGTCGTAAGAAGATGGGTATTTGCTATCAGTGTGGATCTAGTGGTCATTATCGGAGGGATTGTCCTCAGCTAGTTTCGTTTGAGCAGACCACTACCCAAACTCCTGTGCGTTCGCAGACTATAGTACAGACCCCAATTAGGGATCGTAGTCAAGGAAAGACTCGAGGATCAGCGTCCAGGACAGACAGTAGAGCCCAACCTCAGCAAAATAGAGGGCCAACAGCTTCTGAGGCTAGACAGCCAGCTTTGGTTTATGCAACTAGACGTCGTGATGACAGAGATGAGCCTGAGGTTATTGCAGGTACATTTACTATTTATTCTACCCCATACTTTGCATTATTGGACAATGGCTCCACTCACTCCTATGTATCGAGCTCAGTATCTCGAAACCTTCAGATTCCGATCGAGAACACTAAAAATACTGTTACAGTTACAAGTCCAGTAGGACAAGCGGTATTAGTGAATAAAGTATTTCGGCGTTGTCCTCTCGAGGTTCAGGGAGAAATTTTTCTCGCTGATCTTATAGAACTTCCTTTAGGGGAGTTCGATCTAATTCTTGGAATGGATTGGTTGAATAAACACAAGGTAAAGCTGGATTGCGAATACAAGCGGGCTACTCTAAAGACTTCAGATGGTCTGACTGTTGTGTTAATTGGTGAACGGCGTGGTTATCTCTCCAATATAGTTTCAGCGATGAAAATTGATCGTATGATCCGGAAGGGATATGAGACCTTCATTGCTTGTATTTTGAACACCAAAGGTGCATTGTCCACAATCGAGGAGATTCGTACAGTTAGCGAGTTTCCTGATGTTTTTCCAGAGGAGTTGCCTGGGTTACCTCCTGATAGAGAGGTAGAGTTCGAGATTGAGACTTATCTGGGATCTTCACCTATTTCTATGGCACCTTATCGTATGGCTCCAAAGGAACTTAAGGAGTTGAAAGTCCAATTGCAAGAATTATTCGATCGAGGATTTATCCGACATAGTACTTCACCATGGGGAGCTCCAGTTCTATTCGTGAAAAAGAAGGATGGGTCGCTAAGATTGTATTGACTATCGAAATTGAACAAGATGACGGTCAAGAATAAATACCCATTACCCAGGATTGATGACTTATTTGATCAATTGCGATGAGCTATTGTATTCTCTAAGATTGATCTTCGTTCGGGGTATTATCAATTAAAAGTTAAAGGATCTGATGTTGCAAAAACGGCCATTCGCACTAGATATGGTCATTATGAATTTTTAGTGATACCTTTTGGTTTGACGAACGCTCCTGCAGCTTTCATGGATTTAATGAATCGGGTGTTCCGACCATATTTGGATCAATTTGTGGTGGTCTTCATTGACGATATTCTGATCTATTCTCGTACTGAGGCAGAGCATGACGAGCATTTGAAGATCGTTCTGCGGACTTTGAGAGAGCATCGTCTATATGCCAAACTAAGCAAGTGTGAGTTTTGGCTTCAAGAAGTGTCATTTCTGGGGCATATTATTTCTGCGCGAGGTGTTCAGGTTGATCCCAGCAAGATAGAGGCTATTATGAATTGGAAACGACCTAAGAACGTATCTGAAATCCGCAGTTTCTTGGGCTTGGCTGGTTATTATCGACGTTTTGTTGAGGGCTTCTCGATCATTGCTTCTTCTTTGACAATGTTGTAAGGAAGAATGTGCCGTTTGACTGGAGCGAGGCACAACAGGAGAGCTTTGAGAAATTAAAGGCGGTTTGACTCAAGCACCGGTGTTGATTCAACCAGAGTCCGGGAAGGATTTTACAGTGTATAGTGATGTTTCACATTCAGGACTTGGTTGTGTTTTAATGCAGGAAAGTAAGGTGGTGGCTTATGCATCCCGTCAGCTGCGGCCGCATGAGAGTAACTATCCTACTCACGATTTAGAGTTGGCAGCAGTAATTTTTGCCTTGAAGATTTGGAGACACTATCTTTATGGAGAGAAGTGTTACATTTTCACGGATCATAAGAGCTTAAAGTATCTTCTGACCCAGAAGGAACTTAATTTGAGACAGCGTCGCTGGTTAGAGCTTCTAAAGGATTATGATTGCGTGATTGATTACCACCATGGTAAAGCTAACATTGTAGCAGATGCTTTGAGTCGAAAGACGGTATCGGAGTTGAGGTCTTTAATGGCCAAGATGAATTTATATGACGATGGCACTTTGTTAGCAGAATTGCAAGTTAAGCCGACCTTGGTTGATGAGATCAAAGCTAAGCAGCCCCTTGATAGCTCCTTGCTTTCCATCTTTGAGCAAGTAGAGCAGGGGACAAACTCAGATTAAGCAATTGATCAGGATGAAGTTTTATGCTTTAAAGGTAGATATTATGTGCCTGATGATGCTGAGTTGAGGCAGACTATCCTTACTGAGGCTCATAGTAGTCCATATGCTATACACCCCGGAGGAGATAAGATGTACCGGAATTTGAGAGAGAGGTATTATTGGATTGGTATGAAGAAAGATATATCTGACTTTGTGGCTAGGTGTTTGACTTGTCAGCAACTTAAGGCAGAACATCAACATCCATCAGGTTTGCTACAGCCTATCAAGATTCCTGAATGGAAATGGGAGCGTATTACTATGGATTTTGTTACTGGCTTGCCTATGACTCCTTCGAAAAAAGATTCAGTTTGGGTGATTGTTGACAGACTTACAAAGTCAGCTCACTTCATTCCTGTGCGAGTAAATTATACTTTGGATAAGCTGGCAAGATTGTATATTTCAGAGATTGTCAGATTGCATGGTGTTCCATTGTCTATTATTTTTGATTGAGATCCGAGATTTACTTCGAGATTTTGGAAGGCGTTACATACGGCTTTGGGAACAAGATTGGATTATAGTACATCCTTTCATCCACAAACTGATGGTCAATCTGAGAGAGTAATTCAGATTCTGGAGGATATGTTGCGGGGTTGCGTAATCGATTTTCATGGTAGTTGGGAGAACTTTTTGCCGTTGGCTGAATTTGCTTACAATAACAGTTATCAGACCAGCATTCGTATGGCACCCTATGAAGCACTCTATGGGCGTAAATGTCACACTCCGATCTGTTGGACTGAGTTGCGTGATAGGAAAACATTGGGACCTGAGTTAGTGCGAGAGACGGAGGACACAGTCAGATTAATCCGTGACCGTCTGAAAGAGGCATTTGATAGGCAGAAATCTTATGCAGATCAAAGAAGGAATGATATACAGTTTGAAGTGGGAGATCATGTCTTTTTGAAAGTTTCACCCTGGAAGAAAGTATTGAGATTCGGGCGTAAGGGTAAATTGAGTCCAAGATTTATTGGACCATTTCGTATCTTGAAGAGGGTAGGACCTGTTGCATATCAGCTTGAGTTGTCTTCTGAGTTAAGTCGTATTCATGATGTCTTTCATGTATCAATGTTGAGGAGATACCGTCCAGATCCAGGTCACATTATTCAGGTTGAAGAAGTAGAGCTGAGACCTGATTTGTCATATGAAGAGGAGCCCATTCAGATCTTAGAGAGAGATGAACGAGTTCTTCGGAATAGGCGAATTCCAATGGTCAAAGTTCAGTGGAGTAATCGAGGCCCCTCAGAAGCTACTTGGGAGACATTGGAGTCAATGGAGGCTCAGTTTCCTCAACTATTCTCATAAGGTAAATTTCGAGGACGAAATTTCTTGTAGAGGGGAGAATTGTAACAACCCGACTATTTACAAAATAATATTAATTGAAATTGGAGGTAAATTGTGAAAATGGGTGAAATTAAGTGACTAAAGTATAATTTATGAAAACTTGTATGCCATTTTCAAAGTAAAGAAAATTCAGGGACCAAGCCCTGAATTTCCCCTAAAAGTGTCGGCAGGTTTGGTTATAACTAACGTGTTTTCTGATTTCAATCAGAAAACACAAAAGCTTTTCTTAAACTTTCACTCCTCCCGCACCTCGACTTTCAAGTCCGATTTCGACGCCGTTCGACATTCGATCGTCAAATTGAAACCACCATCGTGTTCGTTATCGAGTCAGGAACAATCCCCTTAAATTAATTGAAGCGAAACGCTGCTAAACGTCGGGAATTTCAAGTCAAAGCATCGACGTTTTTTTTTAGCTCTATCGCCGAGAAAATCTCAAATTCACCGCCGATCGTTGCTCAGTTTACGACACCTCCTGCACCATCGTGTTCCTTGTGTCGTTTCGAGTTCACCGGTGTCAACCTTGTCCGCCGTAGACGGCGGCGCGTGAGGAGGTGGTGCAGTCAAAGATTCGGCCGATTTGAAATCGAGCTCTCCGCCGTTCAAAAATTTGAACCGATCGTTGTAAGTATCTCGAAATCGCTCAAAATAATTTTTAGAAATTTTTTTGGGATTTTTAGGGCCCCGGAAGACGCCTCACGCGCCACACGTGCCGCCGCAGGGCAAGTGGCTGCTGGAAACCGGTTTAACCGGTTTTCAACCGGTTCTGACCGGTTTCGACCTGTTCGAACCGGTTTGACCGGTCTGAACCGGTTTGATCGGTCTGACCCGACCGACCGACCCGACCCGACCGTTGACCCGACTCGACCCGACCCGACCGTTGACCCGACCCGACCCGACCGTTGACCGTTGACCGTTGACCGTTGACTTTCTTTGACCAAAACTTAAAATGGCTTTGATCGAGCATTAAACAACCGTTAATCTTTTCCGAGTATACCTATCCTGATAGTTTTCGACGTGCCAAATCCGTTTCCGCTGTCCGTTTTGTCAAATTCGAACTTGAAGGCCTCCAAATCGACGGTCAAAGTAGTTGACTTTGACTTTGACCAAGAATCTGAATTTTCGAATAGTTATAATTTATGTTTTTCGACGTCCTGATTCCGATTCCGCAATTCGTTTGGCCAAATTCAGATTCGAAATACCCCAAATTGATAGTCAAACCCGAAAAATGCTTATATACTTAAGAAGTCTAGTTTTGAACAATTAAATAGGATTTGGGACTGATAGATTATTATTGTTTGAAGGTACAAAAGACTCTCCGGATCGTTCGACAACTCGACCCAGCTCTTCTAGATCAGTTAAACCGCGTGTGCCATTATTCACGCGTTCGAAAACTGTAGCAGAGCGTGGTGAAACCAGCAATCAGTAGATTTGCTATTTGAACCTATTGTCGAGGTGTGTTCCCTACTTATTACTGAACTGTTTTATTGGTTTTAATATGTGGTACACCGAATTCATTGGTTATTGTTTTATAGATGCACCAATTTAATGTGACAATTTATGGAATATGGCTGCTATCTAATTTTTGTTTTGAAATGGTATATGATTACCATGTTTTTTGGATTTATGGAATTTATGTCATGGTGCAATTGAATTTTGGAATTGAATTACGATGGAATAGCTCTGATCAAGCTAAATTGGCCTAATGTGACTCTTGAGGGCCCCAAGATGTTTCATTAGGTCGGCTTTCCTTTGCTGTGTGCTTAGGGTAAGCTATATGGACTTATTGACTTGGGCTTAAGGATACAAGCTTCAGAGCCTATCCTTAAGTCGGCTTTCTTTTTGCTATGTGCATAAAGTAAGCTATATAGAAAATAATTTTGGGAACTACTGATGGTGTACCAGAAAAGGGTTTAAACTATGATTTTCAAAAGTTAAACTCTTTTAAGAATTTGTGAGATTACTGGACTATGATTTGTACCTATTGACATTTTATGGAAATGTTGGAACACACTGAGCCTAGCTCACCTTTTGAAAATGTTTTTCCCCTTTCAGATACTGTTGGTTAGATACCTCGGTTCGAGCACTTGGAGGATCAACATATCTCTTGAAGTAAATCAGATTGTAATGTTTTTATCTTGCAAGTTAACTTTATTTTGGTGACATTGACCTTATTTTAAATATCGGATTTTATAATGATGACTATTTTGCTATTACTGCTCGGTTTATTGTGATTTTGAATTTGAAGACATGTTTTAAATTAAATTATTATTTATTGGTACTATATTTACGAGTTAAATTTTGATAGTATAATTTGTTTATAATTTCATGTTATTTATAATGTGATTTTATATTGATGGAATAACGATTTCGGAAAATGTCTTTAATAATCATAATGTGATCCACTATACTTAGTCGAAACGCATAGGCTGGGTCTAGGAGTTACACAAATCCAAAGAAGCAAAAGGATCACCACTGCTTTGTGTTGATTCAACATACAGTTTCTATAATTGCAACTCTTCCATGAATTCTGTGCCTAATTCATATTACTATTATCTTCCCATGAATACAAACATAAATCAACACTAAACAGTTGAAGATTATTTAATTGAATCAATCCACGGTAAATACTCCTACTGCACAAACCAATATTATATACAGACTTAAAACATCTACTTACACATCGGAAAACTATTTAGATTGAGATACTACTGTTCCGTAAAAACCTACTCATTTTTTACTATTTATGTCGACTACGGACTATCAATTTATAATCATCCAACAATCTTAAAAATGTGTAAAATTAAAACACTTTATATTATATATAGAAGTTGATCCACTTACACAATAAAAATTCCAAGTTTTACATGTCTTTTTTAGTTTTCATTAGATTAATTGAGTTTAATGCATGAAATTAAAGCTTTTAAGAATAATCTACTACTTTTTTCTCTTTAGCATCTCCTTATTTCATGTTGTTAATCTCGATCACATATCATTTCATGTTGTTAATCTTTCACGGTACGGGTGCTCAAACTGGAGAGAGAAACAGCAGGAAACAAGGCAACAGAACATCACCAAAGACAGAAATAATGTTCGAAACATGGCAAGACGAACAGAAAAAATTGGTAAAACCATGTTCTGTTAAGTGTCCGACATTATTTATTTCAACGGGGCCATTTGACTACAAGGCAGTCCAGAGAAAACAGTGGCCACAATCAGTATAATGAAGGGGTACTTCTCATCAAAGTAAGTGCATCTGGCATTGTTAATGCCTCGAGCAAACTTTCAGAAACTTTAGTAAACGAAAGAAAGAAGGGAGAATAACAAAATCGAGCTAGTCGTCATTGATTGCCACCTTTTTCAAGCTTTTTGTCTTCTTCACGACGCTTTCTTTCAGCCTCTTGAAGTTCTCGCTCGGCATCCTCCTCTTCCTCGATTTGGTCAAGATCATCGAATCCCTTGGTCGCAGCAATTGCCTTCACTACGGGATCTCTCAGCACAGAGATCAATCCACCACCAACCTTGTACTCTTCTTCATCACCAATCAGAATAGCCGCTGATCAGGTCCTGATGCCATTGGAATGTCTACCGGTAATAGCTTCATAACATACTGCAAATAAAATTAATATATGCTCAAGTATATAGGAATGGGCCAAAAAAACAAAGAAAACCTTCAAGTTATTTCACTTTTCTAAAACAACCCTATTCTTTTATTGTATTCAAATATGCCTTTACCTTTTGATTTGAAATTGAACCCCAAAAGGCCCTTGTTTCAAATAAAAAGTTGATTAATGTTGAAAGTCTATTGAGCTATAAATTCAAGGTTAGGGTAACTTGGTTATACATTGAAGACTAAGGTGGCGTTTGGTACTTTCCCATGTTACGATTCTACCGGTATGTAATTCTTGAGAATATGATTGCTAAGATAACAAAACATTACAACATTTGGTACGAGGAAAATTCCTAGGAAAGTTGATACGTTTTAGAATACCAACCATGGGAGTCACTCTCCCACCAATTAAATTCCTTGGAAAGTGATTACTTTCCAATCTTCATCATATAAAATAAAACGGACTCCAAGTGCTTATCTGGGTAACAAATTAAAAGTACAAGGGCTTATCTATAGACAAAGTAGAAAAGGGTTCTTTAATCATTTTAGTACAGGGATATATCATCATTATCTCTATAATGGTCTATGTGCAATTCGCATTCTTCCATTTTATACCTGTTTTGTTTGTCATTTTTTTTCTTTCTTTTTTAGGTATTTGGACAAATTGGGACATAAAGGTTCATACCGCAAGAAAACAAAAGGGAGCCATGGAACTACAGCAGAAAGATTTTAAATGCTTCCAAGAAATATTAAGACATTAAATATTCAAATACAGAAGAATGGCAGAGAGAGACATATTCATCACTCATGAGTTCCCTCTCTATCATTCTCAGAAGAAAGATATAAGGTTCCCCCTAATAATTTACAAACAAATCTAGGCATATTCTCTCTATTAGGGAAAGATAAGATTCCCCACAAACACATACTTAAATGTGGTACTAGCTAAAAATTTGAATTTTGAAGTTTTGCTATCCATCTCACTGTTGGATAACCAAGCAAGATGCTCTCTCTATCATATGAAGGTTTAAGGAAATAATCAAATTACAACTATAATTAAATGAGCTAGATAAAAATGTAACCATGAATTGATTAGTACTATCATATTTCTAAGGTAAAAATAAGGCGAGGGAAGTATTTTCCACAGCGCAAGTAAATTAGGAGGTTTACAATTATGTTATTTTATTATTTTAGTTGTTTAACTATTATTAGACATATAAATAGGTGGCTAGGATTATTAGTTTTCTTTAAGGTTTAAATCCAGAATTAAGATCATAAGTTATCTTCTTCTATGTTTTCAGCTTGTATACTTCTTTTGATTGCTTCTTTTTTTTTCCTTCTTAAACCACATCACTGAGAGTTCATGCGTAGTTAGCTCAAGAAATTAGGAAGGTTAGCAATTTAGAAGCAAACCTCGCCCTTGTTCTTCTAGACTTCAACGCTTACTAAACCCTTTCTCTCGGAACCTTGGATGGGGAAGATAAGAAAACACCGTTTTCATCTAAACTTTGGTTTTAAGTTCTTCAGTGTAATTCCACCACCAGACATCACATAAGCTCTTAAATCTGATCCTGTGAGCGGTGCACCCATAACCTCAAGAATCTGAGGAGATGTGTTAAGCATCCTCATGGCAATTCTATAAACTCAGTCGGGATTTATTGTTAATCTTGAGCGAAGATACAAGCCCTGATGATAATGAATGACCATGAAACAGAAGATCTTAAGATACTATCATTTTCCTATAAAAAAATGCCAGACTCATCCATTCAGGCAAGAAGCAAAATAACCATACTCATGAATCCAATAGCAAGATAAGGGCATTTCAAAGAAGCAATGTTTACTTTTATTGGAGTGTAGAAACACATTAGTCGACAAAGAAATGTAATACCAAGAATACAATAAGACTACAGACAATGAAATAAGGTGAATTCAACGGCTAAAGTTTCATTATAATTTGTTATCCAAGAACATTCATACAAACTCCAAAACCAGAGAAAATCATCAGAATTTGTAAAACACTACTTTGAGTAAACTTATGTAAATAGTTTGTCCAAACTCACGACATTAAAATTGGTATATAAAAGGTTCATAGGTATCGAATGACAAATGTAGGGCTGTAGATGAGCCGAGTCAAGCTCGATTCGACTCAAAAGTTTAAATCTGAGCTCATCTTGACTCGAAAGCTCACGAGCTAAAATTTGTCAAGCTTAACTAGAATTCGAAAAAAAAAATTCTCAAAAAAACTTGAATTCGAAACAGGATCAGACTTAGCTCAATTAAAGCTCTAACTCTAGCTCAAATTTGAATCTTAAGTACATAAAAATCTTATGTTGTATTTAAAAAACGACAATAAATAAATGTTAATATTATTAATAATTTAATTTTAAAAATTAAAATATTATTTTTTGAGCTGCTAGCTTTTCGAGAGGGATATCTCGTTCAGCTCAGCTCATTAAGAATGGAATTTGAGCTGAGTCCATTCAATTCAAGTATTGGTGGAGCTTTGACCGAAACAAATTCGAGTAACACAAGCTCTGTCTAGTCTCATTTACAGCCTAAACAAATGCAAGGACAACTCGCAATTAGCAACATTGATTAAGTGAATCAGTATGCAGAAACATCCATTGTGGTGTCAATGATTCAACCTCTAATCAATCCAAAACCCAAAAGCTAGTGCTCGCAGTTGGTGAATGAGCAAAAAACAACTTACAGCGAAAGAAACAATTGCAGTGGAAAGGGCGAGAAAGCCATACTTTGCCATTCCTTCAGAGAGACCAACAAAAGTGTTGGCAATACCGAACATAATCCTCCAAAGCATAGCACAAAGGAAAACTCCAACTCCAAACAGAAACAAGTAATTCCTCTTGAAAAAGGCATCGAAAATGCAAAGTGATTGCCTCCCGGTACTTGGACAAAGTGGAAGTGAAGACATCCGTAGGGATATGAAAAAAGGTTTTTGGCGAAATGGGTATTGAATTTGGAGGCTGAATTAGAGGGTTTAAAGGAAAATAACCTAAACCCAGGAGGGGAAAGGGAAATGAGTTGGGTTTTGGAATGTAAAGGTTTGAGAAAGGGTTAGTTCGGGAACGAAAAGGAAAATGGGAAAGAGCTGATTCAGCTGAATTTGAAGGGATTTGGTGGAACGGGTTGACTTGAAGACGGTTGAAATGAAGTTTGAGGAAAGCAGACACAATTCTTGAAGAAGAAGAAGAAAGCTTCCACATTTTCAAGTTCAGAGATTTTAGGTTCCAAGGACGCACAAACACTCGACAATCAAAATAAAGGAAGCTTACTTCACCTATTGGATTATCAAAAGAGAACGAAATTGCATTCTTGGAAAATCAGATCGGACGGACCGATTGAACGCAGGCTGAATGGTTGATTTAATAATATGGAGATGGAAAATTGATTAACTAAAGACATGTTAAGGTTGATGGAATATCCTCCAAGATCTTATATTTGGAAAATTCAGCTAAAATTTTATACAACATTTTTTTAATAATATGGAAAATTTAATTATTTAAATTAATAAATTATATTTTATAACTCAAATTTGATTTGTATTTTCTTCAAATCGAGTCGAATTTAAAAATTCAAATCGAGTAATTTTTTTGAATTTTTGCTTAATTTAATTATAAATATTTATAATATTTATAATATTATTTTATTATAATTTAATGATTTTTTGTGATCATACATAATACATAATATATATATATATATATTTTCATATCATATATATATTTTATATTTTTTCATATGTTATATACATATATCATACAATAGACTCGAACTTAAAAATCAATCCATTAATTAATATATTTTATAACTTGAACTTAATTTTTTTTATTCGAGTCAAATTTATAAAATTAAAACTTAAATCTATTTGAGTCAAATTCTATCAAATTAAATTTTGTCAAAAATACCATTTTTAAATCGAATCAAATTTTTCCACTAATAACATTTAGTTTATATTTTATTTTAATATCCCGCCATTAAAAAATAACAATAATATTAATATATCATCATAAAATAATATCATACATTTTATCGTTGACAAGATTAAAAAAACACTTAATTTTATTCTCTTATGTTTTAACGATGATGTATCAAATTTAAATCTAAATTAAATATTAATTTTTTTAAAATTAAATATTAAAATTGAACAAAAACAATAGTTTAGTGTTTAAATTTAGATATTAAACCCGTGATAATTTTTAACAATGCGATGAAAATTAAGTTGTTTATTACTATATTTTACGCAAAATTGGACGTGTAAAAATGACCCCTTTATTAAATATTTTGAGCTCGTTGAGCAAGATTGACCTAAAAATAATTTTTTTGTAAGGGAGGTCTCGTTAAAATACTTCCATATTCGTTGAAATACAAAAAAAATTTATCTCAACAAACATATTCGTTGAAATACAAAAAAAAAAACATAAACTCTTCAGGGTTGCAAAGATTCTATCGAGGACTATAAACATCCAATCGAGGCTATAAAACTATATAACCAAGACCAAAAACCTAGGATACATAAACGTTTAAAGGACCTAAATACACCAAAAGGGATAACTACATGCCCGGCTGAAAGTACACCTAAGCTATACACATCCCTCAAAGAAACAAAGCCAGACAAAATATTCTAAGCCATCTGCTCAACTGGGAACTGTAATGATAAACTAAAATGCACTTCACTAGAGCTTTGGGTATTCATTTCATGATTTTTGTAGACCTAAGCTGATGCAGGTAGAAAAGCTCTTCCAGGTTGACGATTAGCCAAAGGCCCATGGCATCCAAGAAGCTGCAGATTCAAGTTCCACTTTAGCAAGTCAAAAACCATCAAGGGAAATTAATCCATCATTGGTGCAAGTAGGGGCGAGCAAAACTCGACATCAAAAGACCAAATCTTTCTATCAGACTCTCTTTAACGCTAAAAAAATACTAAAAAATTCAAATGACGTCAATAAAAATTTTTGACTCAACTCAACTCGATCGAATACTAACCCCGGATGGAAGCACTGTGTTCGAAAGAGAATCGGTTTTCTTAATTCTTACCTTTGCATTGACACCATCTGGCACAATCCTGTTCTCAGACCTCCACTTCAGATAATCAGCACGGTTGTACTTGGCAAAACCCCTGAAAATGGGAATGAAAAAATGACTGATTATAATCCATGGATATGTTCATTTATGTAATGTATATAAACACGTACAGAAAACACACATGCGCACACATTGATCTTTACTTTCGTCAAGCTAGAACTACGCCTGAAGCAATAAGAGGGTTCTAACTCTTGAGCCTAAAGTGTGTTTTCTACCCTATGCTTTCACAAGCAGAGATTAACGGTATCTGTTGTCTAGTACAGACTAAGGAGTTTCAGAGTTGAATCTCTAAGAACCAAAATTCCATACCACTTCCTGCTAACGATAATCTTTGCTGGCCGGGAAACTTGAATTTTGCTCGACGTAGGGCCTCCTGAGCATGATGGCTGTTGCTGTCCTTACAACGAACAGAAAGCAGGACCTGACCAATGTTAACTCTTGCACATGTTCCATGAGGTTTCCCAAAAGCACCCCTCATTCCAGTCTGAAGCCTATCAGCACCGGCACATGAAAGCATCTTGTTGATCCAAAGAACATGGTAGGGATGGACCCTAACCCTCAAATGAAAAGCGTCTTTCCCTGCGGATTTGGCCATGTATTTGTTGCAGGCGATTCGAGCAGCCTCCAGTGCCTCACTCGAGACATTCTCCTTCTCCCAACTGACCAGATGGACACAGCAAGGAAGCTCATCAACACCTTTTTTCTTCATTCCAACATCATAAATTCTGATCTTAGGGTCCGGAACACCACGGCAGTATCGAGATTTCGGGTATGGCTTGTTCTTGATTTGTCGGTAACACCTCCAAGGTCCTACAGAGAAGGTTTTTAGCAAACCAAGTAACCAACACACTTTTACAAAATCAACAAGTTTAGATTCAAGTATGCCGCTAATCCTTGCACTTCAGCAAAATCTAAGATTGTCCATCTTCTTAAAAACAAAAGTTAAAAATCAAATCTTCTTCTCTTTATTCAAAAAATCTAGCTTAATCATTGACACAGGTAGTAATTTCTATAAAAAAATTGTTTATCATCAGATATTATTACCAAGTTCATAATAATAATAAGCAAATTTTAACAAATAAAATAGTAAATCTCAAACCTTAAGAACAATAAAAAAAATCCATATTAACATAAAAATAAGGGTAAAGTATAGTAATGGTCACTGAACATTTCAGAAGCTTGCATTTAGGTCCCCCAACATTTAAAACTTGCAATACAGTCCCCCAACATTTATTCCGTTTGCAATATGGTCCCCCAACTTAAACCACAGTTAGAAAATTAGGATAAATTATATAAATGGTCATTGAACTTTTCAGTCACTTGAATTTAGGTCCCCCAACTTTTAAAACTTGCAAAACAATCATCAATTTCATTCTAAACCCCAATTTCCAAAGTAATTCAATTTTATTCTAAACCCTAAATTCCAAAATACTTAAATTAAATTCAATTATGTCAAAGTTATTATTATTTAATTTCATCTTATTTCATGTGATACGTATTTTTTATATAAATATAATAGTATAATTCTTATCTGTTGAAGAAATTTTTTAATTAAAAAAAGTAGTTAGGATATAAAAGAGGTTGAAAATAATTCGAATTTTAAATTTATAAAATGTTATTTTGACGTATAAATAAAAGTGTAAACTACTCGGTTGACAACTTAACTATCTAGCCCTTTTTACTTTTGTCATCGATCTTTTAAATTTATCAATCATACCACATAATTATTTAACTGTTTCAACTAAGCCACTAGTCGTTACCAATTGATAAAAATGATGATGTGGCAGTTAAAAGGAATTGACATTATTATACATTCAGTCTTTATTATTTATATAATCAATTTGGTCCTAAATTAAATAAAATTTAATAAATTAATCATTTAATTAGGATCTGACATGTGTTAGCACATGATCATGACACGTGTCATTGGTGACACGTGTTACCACCTAATTATTTATATATGCTATCAATTTGGTCCTAAATTAAATAATATTTAATAAATTAATCATTTAATCAGGATCTGACATGTGTTAACACATGATCATGATATGTGTTATTGGTGACACATGTCACCTCCTAATTAGAAGAAAATTAAGTTACAAAGAAGTAAAATTTGGGTCTTGGGCAAACTCAAACCTGAGTCACGCAAATGAAAGATATAGGGTGGAGCCACTAAGCTAACATCATCGTTTGTGTTAAGAGATATACAATAATACATATACTAATAGTATGACCAATGCCAGAAAAAAAAGAATATAATGTAAAATGGAAATAATGAGATTTGAACTTCGGCAAAAAATTTGAAAGCAATAAATGATGGGAAAATATTATATTTTTACAATAAAAAATATTATATTTGATAAATTGTTTGATAGATTTAATATATTTTTTAAATATTAGTTGATACAATATTTTAAAAGAATAAATTTAAGATTTATATATTTTTAAACTAAATTTAATAATTATATTTTTCATATTTATAATTCATGATTATATATAATCTTAAGTTGAGTATTTCTAATATAATTAATAATTTTAATTTCTTATTAAAAATAAAATATTTAAAAAATATAAATTCATACATTAATATGAATATATTTTTTATTTATACATCTAAATATAAATATACATTTATATAAATATATTTTTATTCGTTGTGTCTGTGCCTTGAACTCTTTCTTCAAGCCTATATTACCTTAAATTGAAGTATTTTAGAATTTAATTGAAGTATTTTAGAATTTAAGGTTTAGAATAAAATTGAATTACTTTGGAAATTGGGGTTTAGAATGAAATTGATGACTGTTTTGCAAGTTTTAAAAGTTGGGGGACCAAAATTCAAGTGACTGAAAAGTTCAATAACCGTTTATATAATTTATCCTAATTTTTTAACTGTGGTTTAAGTTGGGGGACCATATTGCAAACATAATAAATGTTGGGGGACTGTATTGCAAGTTTTAAATGTTGGAGACCTAAATGCAAGTTTCAGAAATGTTCAGTGACCATTACTATACTTTACCCTAAAAATAATTCCAAGGATATCAGAGAACATCAATTATCATAAGAATAATCATATAGCAGCGAAGATATCAAAAGAATAAATCTAATAGAAAGCAAGCACAGGAGAAAGGAAGCAACTTACTCCTCCCCATTTTGTATGTCGTCCAGTCCGGATGAGGTTTGAGAGCGCAAAATGAAAATTCCCAAGGCCTAGCCTTTCGCCCTCCACGTTTTATATGGAGTAATTCATTTCGTGTTCAACAAACCACCGCCCAAAACCCAGATAGTGTTAGAATCAAACTTAATGTCAACAATAAAGAATTGTGCAGAAGCTACAAGAAACACGTGGCAACATGTGACAATTATCAAGGCGGTGTCAACAAAAAAGAATTGTGCAGAGAGAAACATGTGGCAACACGTGACAATTATCAAAGATTCAAGGCGGCGAACAGGTGAATTTTACGGGATTGTCTCAGGAAAGGCGGGTTAATATACTGTTAATATACGGTGTTACTAGATACATTAAAAGATATTTAACAAATTCGGTTTAGCACTACCGGAAATGTTGACTAATAATAATGTAGTAAGTCTAAGTCATTAAGAAATATTAAAAAATTGTGCAACCGGCAAACTTAACTTGTCGGTTCGTATCGATCCAAATTAAAAATATGTCGATCCAAAACGATATAAGAGGTAAAACTATGACAAAACCGGTATTGAAATGATAAAACCGGTAAAGCGCTACCGGATACATTTAAAGTGTCGGTACTTTAATATAAGGATCGACACTTCGTGAATTTAAAATAGAAGCAGTTTTAAATCCTATAAAGTGTCGATACTTTTAAAAAATGTATCGATCCAAAACGATATACCAGGTAAAAATATGATAAAACCGGTATCAAAATGATAAAACCGGTAAAACGTTACCGGATATATTGAAAGTGTTGATACTTTATATAAGGATCGACACTTTGTGAATTTAAAAGAGAAGCAGTTTTAGCGCCTATAATGTGTCGATACTTTAAAAAAATATATTGATCCACAACGATATAACAGGTAAAAATATGATAAAACCGGTATCAAAATGATAAAACCGGTAAAACGATACCGGATATATTGAAAGTGTCGATACTTTCGTAAATACGTGTAATAAATTATCGACACTTTCAAAGAAATATGTAATTATCCATTCGAAAGTATCGACACCTGACATAAAAGTATCGACACTTTTGTATTTGTATCGATTAAATATAAATAACATATCCGATGAAAATATAAAGGCCATATCTAAATATCCTCTGAAAATCGATAGAACGGACGAGTTTTTGAAATCGAAGCGTAATTGTTGCTGCATTTCAGAAGGCATTTCTAAAGCGATGTTTGTTTGTTTGTTGATGCAGTCGAATCGAAAAGTATGTTGTCGAAACCCTAGTTTTTTATTATTACAGCAATCGAAAAATATGTTAGTAAAATTGCACCTCATTAGTTTGATAATTGAAATTATTTATGTATGTCCTCAGAAAAATGCGGAAACATACGAGAGTATTTGGAAAATTTGTTGAAGGCCTCTAATGTTCCGGACTTCGTTAGAAATAACCCTTTTTCATCGGATTAATTTCGTTTGTCGGTACATTATTTGAACATTCTTGTGTATGTATATTTTGGTGTGATTATATTGTGTGTATACTTTCATTAATTATTTCATATTTGCTTCTCTGTATACATATACATTTGAGGATTGTTAAAATATCAATACTAGTTATTAATGTATTTTACATCTGCTTGCAAATGTATCGAAACACATTACTATATCATTGTTTTCCATGATATCCACAACAAAGTTTTCACACTTTTTAATATTGTGTCGGTACTTTATGTCCAGAATGGAAGAAAAATGTGTCGATACCTTTTCAAAAGTGTCGATTGAAAAAATATCGGAACCCATAATTATAATGTAATAGATAATTTTGTAATATAATCGGTATAAATATATCGGTTTTATGAGCGAATAGGTCTACAACCTATATCGACACATTTTAATATTGTGTCGGTACTTTATGTCCAGAATGGAAGAAAAATGTGTCGATACCTTGTCAAAAAGTGTCGACATTTACACATCGGAACCCATAATTATAATGTAATAGATAATTTTGTAATATAACCGGTATAATATACCGGTTTTATGAGCGAATAGGTCTACAACCTATATCGACACTTTTTAATATTGTGTCGGTACTTTATGTCCAGAATGGAAGAAAAATGTGTCGATACCTTGTCAAAAAGTATCGACATTTACACATCGGAACCCAGAATTATAATGTAATAGATAATTTTGTAATATAACCGGTATAAATATACCGGTTTTATGAGCGAATAGGTCTACAACCTATATCGACACTTTTTAATATTGTGTCGGTACTTTATGTCCAGAATGGAAGAAAAATGTGTCGATACATTGTCAAAAAGTGTCGACATTTACACATCGGAACCCAGAATTATAATGTAATAGATAATTTTGTAATATAACCGGTATAAATATACCGATTTTATGAGTGAATAGGTCTACAACCTATATCGACACTTTTTAATTTTGTGTCGGTACTTTATGTCCAGAATTATAATGTACTAGATAATTTTGTAATATAACCGGTATAAGTATACCGGTTTTATTAGCGAATAGGTCTACAACCTATGTCGACACTTTTTAATATTGTGTCGGTACTTTATGTCCAGAATGGAAGAAAAATGTGTCGATACCTTGTCAAAAAGTGTCGACATTTACACATCGGAACCCAGAATTATAATGTAATAGATAATTTTGTAATATAACCGGTATAAATATACCGGTTTTATGAGCGAATAGGTCTACAACCTATATCGACACTTTTTAATATTGTGTCGCTAATTTTAAGTAACGCGATTTTTCTTCCTTCATTCAAAATATTTATATGTACA
Source organism: Hibiscus syriacus (assembly GCF_006381635.1). Taxonomy (NCBI): domain Eukaryota; kingdom Viridiplantae; phylum Streptophyta; class Magnoliopsida; order Malvales; family Malvaceae; genus Hibiscus; species Hibiscus syriacus. Next base: position 20,167 of record NW_024063455.1, read on the forward strand.
TGTTTCTTATACACAATAAGAGTTATGTTGATACTTACGATATATGGAGATCGTTGTCATTCCATTTCGTCTTCGAAAAAATCAATTGATGTAGGCTGTGTGCTTGTACTCAATCTGAGCTTGACTTGAGGACATGTTAGTTTGTTATGTCCCTCACCGTTGCAGTACCCACATCGCCTAATTTTCTTCTCGACCTTGTTCTTCGGCACTTCTTTTCGCTTGCGTTGTTTTCGTTGAGGGTCACGAACGTTGTTTACTACAATCCTCTGGTTGACTGAATCATTCAAACCAAACGAGTTTTCTAATTCTTCTATTAGTTTTTTCATCTCATCTCTTGCGGTTTTGAAAGACTCGTCTGTCTTTGATGCAATGTAGCATAACCTACTTGACGTTGAACGTAGAGCAACGAACATTGCCATTTGCATCACTTCTGGAGACACATTCAAATCAACATAACTGGGTGTAGAAGCCTTCGCATCATTAGTCTACCTACTTTGAATCAAAGTCCCGGGCAAATATGTGTAGTCCAAGTGCTTCAAAATGTGAAGTTGATGGCGACACGGAAGTCCAACGGTCTTAAATTTTTTACAGGAGCAAATTAGAGTTTTCGTACGAGAATCAAAACTAATTTCAAATTTCCTATTTTTTTCTGCGTACTTTGACAAAATATAATGTTGACATTCATCTGATAAGGACTTAATCTCTGCCTCAATCCAGTACAATGTCTCCCGTATAAGTTCATCTTGGAACACACGAAAAGATTCACGGGTAAAAATCGCAGCGGCATGGCTTTCAAGGTCGACCAGTTTTGTGATCTGGAAGGGCTTCGTATGGGAACTTAAGTAATCCGCTTTCAACTCGTTCATACGCATTCTACTAATTCCATCTTCAATTGCACGAACAACATCTAAATATGTCTTCTTGTGTTTTAGTGCAATAGCTAGTGAAGCATTCATAGACTCGCACCTTTGTGTTGAGCGAATATTGGCAAAGAAATGACCGGTTAGATATGCTTGTGCCCATAAGTGTCGTGTATTTCCCTTCTCAATCACCCATGGATGCTTTTGGACGTTGAATTCTGAAACAACTGAACGCCATTGAATATCAAATTCCTTGGTTGTCCACCAGGAAGCCATGCATTTTGAGAATGTTGCTGTAAACTTTGGGTCACCAATATTAGCTTGTGCATTGCGAGAAAGATGCCAATAACATAATATGTGCTTAGCATAAGGGATAACAGATTTGATAGCCCTCTGCATTGCCCTATCCCCATCGGTGACAACTGAAATAGGTGATTTATTCATCATGGCTTCTAAAAAATTCTGTAGCACCCACTCGAAAGATTGAGACGTCTCGTCAGCGATTATGGCAGTGGCAAACACAATTGTGTTATGGTGATGATTGACACCAACAATAGGCATAATTGGTCGACCATACAAATTATCTTTGTACGTTGTGTCGAACGCAATTACATCATCGAAGCATGTGTAATCCGATCTCGATGTAGAATCCGACCAAATAAGATTATACAATGCCCCTGATTCGTCTACCGAGTATGTCATAAGAAACCCAGGATCATCATGTTTCTTATAATCAAAGTAGGCAATAAGCGCATTCACATCCCCATCGACGATTTCCTTTGCTTTACCTCTTTGAAGTGCATTGTAGAGGTCTTTATGTGTAAATCCAACATTATGATAGCCCCCTGCCTGCTGCGTTAAATAGTTTATTACTTGTGACGTGCCAACACCGACCTCTTTCAATGTTGTTGCCTCATCGATATCAGCCTTACTTACAGCTCTATTAGAACACATAAATGGTGTCATAGCAGGTGTGCACAATGCATGATTATGTTTATGATCAGACTTACTTATAACCCACTGATCGTTTGTATTTGTTGCTGTAACTACGACTCTAGCCTTACATCCTGTTCTTGTGACTGATGTATGAGCACGTTGACGATCAACAATATTGACTTTTGATACTCGAAACCCTTCTTTGGAACAACAAAATTTTTGTGTCTTCACATTCCCTTTCACGTCAAGCCGTGTTGTTCCCTTACGTGCACTAAACCCATGTTCTCGTGCGAATCCCTTGTAAAAGTACCAAGCTTGATCACGTGAACAGAAGAGTTGACCAACCAATCTGTCAGTTTCATCAACATTATGTACTTCATGGCATTCCTCGGTTGGCTTAACATTGTCTACATCAGTATTATCCATGGCAAAAATTTTGTTGTGCAAGTTCAGTGGTCCAGGAGTTGATGGAGATGTAAGCAAAGGTTCATTTTGAACATGTTTCAGTTGTGCTGCTTTCAATAGGATGTGGTATTGGTAGTGGTAGTTAAAGGGTGGGTACAACATTAAATTCGCAGTACATATTTAGGTATGTACAATAACTACAAGTATCGACCCAAAAAACATCAAAACCAATAATTATAATGTAATAGGTAAATTAACAATGTAACAAGTATCGAGCCAAACGAGGTGCATGCATAATATATTAGGTCAACATAAAGTATCGACACTTATTAAAAGTATCGATCCCGAAAACATCGAAACCAATAATTATAATGTATTAGGTAAATTTACAATGTAACCGATATAAATATACCGGTTTTATGCTAAAATAGGTCAGCATATAGTATCGACACTTGTTAAAGTTGTGTCGATACTTACGGTCTAGAATGAATGCCAAAAAAGGTGTACCCTTAAAGTGTCGATACATTTATTAAAAAAGTATCGATCCCTAAAACATCGAAACCCATAAGTATAATGTTCAATGAAACCGGTATAATTATACCGATTTTATGAGAGAATATGTCTAAATCATGTATTGACACTTTTTTAATTTGTGTCGATATTTTTGTCCAGAATGAAATATTAAAACCAACGAGGTGCAAGCATAAAGTGTTGATACTTACGGTCTAGAATGAATGCCAAAAAAGGTGTACCCTTAAAAAGTGTCGATACATTTATTAAAAAAATATCGATCCCTAAAACATCGAAACTCATAAGTATAATGTAATAGGTAAATGGTCAATGAAACCGGTATAATTATACCGGTTTTATGAGAGAATAGGTCTAAATCATGTATCGACACTTTTTTAGTTTGTGTCGATATTTTTGTCCAGAATGAAATATTAATGTCCAACGAGGTGCAAGCATAAAGTGTCGATACTTTTATAAAAAGTTTTGACACTTTATGAAATATCGAAACCGATAATTATAATGTAATAGGTAAATTTGCAATGTTACCGGTATAAATATACTGATTTACTTATAAAATAGGTCAATATAAGCGCTACCTATTACATTATATAAGCGCTACCTAATATGTTATTGTACTTGATAATATTTCCCGTTAAATACCTATTTTATTATATAAGCGCTATCTATTACATTATATAAGCGTTACCTAATATGTTATTGTACTTGATAATATTTTCGGTTAAATAATATAACATAACCGGTCTAAATTTTAACCGGTCACTTGTTTAACCGGTCACGCCGTATATTAGCCATTTTTTAGGCGTCGCACCGCAGAACTACCCAAATTTTACGGCTAATTATCTCACGATAGTTTTAATATACAATTAAAAAATATTTTATCAGAAATATTATATTTTCGATAAAGTATTATTTAAATTATTATTTTTATTAAAAATATTAATTTTGCAATCTAATTTTCAGTAAAAATAATATTTTAGGTAACGCCTAATATTAATATTTTTTCTATAGAAAAGTAATGTTTTAGTTAACGTTTTACCGAAAATATTAAATATTTTAAGTAGTGTCCAATATTAACATTTTCCGGTAAAAAATAATGTTTTAGGTAGCATTTTACCAAAAATGTTAAAAAAATATTAATATTTCTCATAACGTATTTCCTTAACCATATATTAAGACTGACGTACCATAGACATTCCCAAAGTTTGCATTTCAACACGAATTGCAACATCGAAAAATAATGTAGCTTGATAATAGAGTCTATAAAAGGAGAGGCAAGGGATCATCTTTAAAATCACTTTTTGTATCATCTTTTCCACTATCACTCTCCTCTCTAACTTAGTGATCTTAGGTTTTTCTTTGTAATCTTTCATTCTCTTTCTTTTGTATCAACATCATTGTAAAATATTTGTGTAAAATTGTTTCTGCACCCTTATCCCTTGTAACTAGTATCATCCCCAAAATTTTCGATCTTTGGAGTAATAATATACAAGTATTATTGTAAGTTCTATCTTTATCTTGCACTCTGTTCATTTCAATATTTTATCTTAAAACTATATATATGTAATACTGCTTTACTTTTGCCCCAATCCGGTGAAGTGACATTTAGGCTTTGTTGTAAAGGTTGTGATGTTCACAGATAACAAAAGATTTTAGGTACCAAAGATAAAATCAATGAAGAAATAAATTGTTTGTTTAAAGATAAAAATTACAATCATACTATGCATATGGACTCTAAGAACGAAAATAATATTACTTATATTAGTAAAGATTTTAATAATTTAATAGATATGACCTCTATATATTTTAATAAGATGTATAATAAAGTTAATAAAATAGAACAAAAAACTAGTAATCTTGGAGAGATAACTGAAATAGATCTAAATTGTGAATCTAAAAAATTATTATCTGATATTAATAATAAATTCGATAAAGTTGTGATATCTTTTTAAACAAGAAGATGATATAGATTTAAGTCTTTTATATTATGGAAATGGAAACACCAATTATTATTATCATATGAAAAAATAATTATCTGCATGTTCATCTAAAATTTTCAATCTTATAAAGAATTAATGAAACATTGAAAATTAAATTTTTCCACTAAGGATAAGAATGAAAAAGTAGAATATTTAGAATACTTAAAATTAATAGAAATTTTTTATAAAGAACCTAAAGAATTATTTACTTTGTTTAACTATCATTATATGTTAAATTATGATACTACAGTCAATAGTACCGTTCTGAAAATAATTCAGAAGATATAGAAGCTATAAATGTTTCAGAAACAACCGAAACAAATACATTTGATGAAGAGAACAATTCTTCAACAGAAGAAAATAATAATATTCCAAATCCTATGAAAACAGATCAAACAGATTCATATCCTAAAGGAAAAAAGAAAATTATATCATGATCCTTTTGAAGACGATTATTTAAGATCTTTTAATCGAGACAACAATAGAGACTAAAATATTATTAGGTTAATAGGAGAGAAAGTAAAAAATATTTACACTAATGAAGTCAAAACTGAACAAACAGGAAAAACTTCACAACCAATTCCTTCTAGTGTAGAAAATCTTAATTAAAGAAATGTTGCTCAAAGAGGAGTATATCTAGACTTAACTAATATTCGTATATCAGACTATAAAAAGACATAGATGATTGGATACAGTCTATGACTAGGGATGGCAAACGGGTGGGTCGGGTGCGGATACCCCCTCCCCCATCCCCATACCCACCTAATATTTTTCAATCCACCACCCGCCCACCACCCATGATGGGTACAAATTTTCAAATCCACACCCGCCCACGCGGGTACATTTTTAAAGCCATCCCCACACCTACTACCCACTAACGACATACCCATCTAGACCCGCCTGACAGCAAACTAATGGGATGTTGGAGTTGGTTCCCAGACAGTTCGTGATGGGGTAGCAGCGCGTGCTTCAATTTGTTAGAGGAGTAGCTCTACGAATGTTATGGAGACAGATTGTAGGGAGCATGTAGTCGCAGAGCTGGATTGTTGTGTTGCTTTCGATGTTAATGCTCATAGTGCGCCTAATATGGGTTTTGAGGGGCTAAAGAATATAGAAACTGATGCTTTTGATGTTAATGCTTATAGTACGGCTAATTTGTGTTTGGATGGGCAGCATGGGCTAAAGAACATGGAAAGTGACGTGGTTAGTGGGATTATGGGTTTAATCAAAGAGTCAAATATTTCCCTAATTAAAGACCAGATTAAAGACTAAATATCCTTAATATTTGGATAAATTATATGTTATATATTATACAATATTAAAATTTATAAATTAGTCTCTAAAATTACACCTAAATTCATAATGGTCCAAAATTTAATAGATATTTAGCTGGGTGGGCGGATGTGGGGCGGGCAGATGCGGGGCGAGAAGATGCGGGATGGGTAATGTCTCAAACCCATTACCCGCCCACCACCCACGACGGGTACCACTTTATAAATCCACACCCGCCCACTACCTACTAAAATTATACCCATCCCCGCTCCAATTGGAGCGGATACGGTGCGGAATCCACGAAACTGTACCCGTTTGCCATCCCTATCTATGACAATTATTATAAACAACAATAATTGGCTACAGGAAATATTTTTAAATTATTTTGTTGGAACTTTCCAAATAGATGTTTTATAATTTTTTTCGTAGATGGGAATAATCAACAATAGGTATGGAGCAAAAAAGGTGATTAATTAATCAAATTTAAACGCCTAAAGATGTTTTATTTGCAGAAAAAACTTATGTAAAAATACCATTAATAGAAAATCATAAATTTATATGTGAGAAGAATTTTATTCCATCAAGAAAAGAAAATATTAAGCATCTAGAAATAAATCATTGGATGTTTAAAATATTAGAAAACACTTTTAATAAAGAACCACTAAAATTATGAAAAAAATAGTTATAGATATTTTAGTATAAAATTGAAAAATCCCAATAAAATTATTCTAGTAAAACCAATGATATGTACTAAACAATATATATATATATATATATATGGATTTGATATTCAAATAAAAGAATTATTATAAAAATTATTAATAGAAGAAACTAATAGTCCTCACACTAATCCAACATTTATGGTAAGAAACCATGCTGAGATTAAAAGAGGAAAAGCTAAAATGATCATTAATTATAAAAGATTAAATCAAAATATTATATTTCATTGCCATTTTATTCTAAGAAAAGATGTGTTTATTAATCAAGCTAAAGAAGTTGAATATTTTTAGTAAATTTGATTGTAAGTCAGGATTTTGGCAAATAATGTTAACTGACGAGTTAAAACTATTGGCAACCTTTAGTGCACCCAGTGTACAATATCAATGGAAGATAATTCATTTTGGATTATGTAATGCATTATAAGTATTTTAAATATGGATTGATTCAATTTTTAATAAGTATAAAAAGTTTTGTGTAGTTTAAATAGATGTTATTTTAGTATTTTCAGAAACACTAGAATTACATAGAAAATGTTTAAATATTATTTCACAATAATTCATAAAACATGGAATTATACTTAGTCCTAAATTTAGAATTAGAAAAAAAAAAACAGAAATAGAATTTTTAGGATTAAAATTATCTTCATATGGTCTTAAACTACAAGATCATACTATAATCAAAATAAAATAATTTCCTAAGAATATTGAAGATAAAAAAACAACTTCAATAATTTTTAGGAATAGTTAATTTTGGAATAATTTTTTTTCTAAAATTATCTGAAAAATAGATATGTTATACAATAAATTAAAAAATGATGTACCTTTTCCTGGACTAAACAAGATTTATAAATAGTTAGAAAATTGAAATCTTAAATAACATATGTTCCAAAAGTTTATCTACCTATACAATGTCATAAATTAATATTAGAAACATATGCTTCAAAAAAAACATTAGGGAATGGATAATCAAGAATTAATATATGAATATGCATCAGACAAATTTAAACCAAATGAAATAATTATGTAATTTTTGAAAAAGAATTGTTAGCCATTAAAAATGGTATACACAAATTTCTTATCTATTTAACACCTGAGAAATTTCTAATAAAAACTGATAACCAAGCAATTAAACAATTTATCACCAATAAAAAATTGGAGACAATACCAAGAAGAATTAGATAATATAATGAATTATGTACATTTAATTTTAAAATTTTATATATTAAGGGTACTAACAATGTTATTGTTGATTTTCTTAGCAAGTCTTATGGATGGAGTAAAAAAGCCTCCAGAAACTGTAAGAGAAGGGACAACCGTTCGGAAAAAAACCTAACGAAGAGATTTCGAGACAACAAAACCCTAACAAAGGATTTGTACCAGTACAACATCTGATAATGTATTATCCTAAGCAAGGATATTATGTTTTCTATCCGAAATGAGTTGTATAACAATTTTCGATGACACCTTCAGTATGCCAATTGCAGTGGTCACAATATCCAAATTCAGTATATCAAGAAAGTTATGTTGAAGTTATAAAAAATGTTGAATCATTGTTGAAACAACAACAGTCAGAAACCAAAAAAAGAAGAAATAAAAGAATCTTATAATCCTATTTTAGAAACAAAAATATATAATTTGATTAATGAGATATGAAAAAACCATATCACTAATGAAAGAACAAATTTTAGAAGAGCTCTTTCTATACTTTCTGAAACTTTAGTTAAAGAAACAACTAAAGAAAATAAGGTTGAAGAATTATTACTAAACACCATAATCTATAGAGATTGGGAAGAATTAGAAATAGAGTTTTTGAAAGATGATGAGATAAACAATCTTCTTGAAACATGTCAATATTTTCTTGATAAAGAACAAGAAAATCCTATTTTAGTAAAATTATATAGATAATATGTATATAATAAAGCTAGAATAATATTATCAAGAGAAATATTTTTTAAAATAGATAGAGCAATTTGCAACCAACAAGCTCTATTCAAAAATGTTTTTTTCAGAATATTTCCTACAAGCTTATGTCTATACAAATATTATTGGAGAAAAAATTTCAGTAATTAAATTTAGATTGGATCATGAATCGTTTGATATAAAAAGTATTGAATGGGGTTTTGTTAGAAAAATAATTGTACAAAACTTTTCTTTTCATCATTTGAAAGATTTTTTAACCTTTATAAAATCTAAGTTATATACATATATTCCTCAAGATTATCATTATTATTATTTTCATCTTAATATAAATAGTTTAATTTAGATAGCTGAAAAAGAAAAATTCTATCAGCGATATCAAATTTGAACTTTCACTAAGGTACATGGAGGACCAAAACTTTGTGTAGTAAATGAATACAAAAACAACTTACAGTCATCTATTGAAAAGTGTTATAATAATATAATCTACTATCAAATCCAAGCAGGACACGATCTAAAAGCAGAAGCAATAAATATATTGAATGATAATACCAAACAATGTTGGACCGATGACCGAAGAATATTTGTACATCAAAACTATAAGGGCAACACAACAGACATTGAAGCCATAAAGTTATTACAAAAAATAATTGACATGGAAATTGAGGACTACCCAAACAATATAATCGAAGGAATAAACAATTCATGAGACAATTGAAACTCACTACCATTGTCACCGCAATCTTTACATTTGGACGAAATCGAGACCATGAATTTAGACAACATGCTAGAAGGATAAAAATTGTCAAAGTCTTAAAGAGAATGAAGACAATAATAAATAAAAGTACTAGATGTGGAAGCCACCTCAAGGAGAAAAGTACAAGACGTGGAAGTCACCATAAGAAGACAAAAATAAAAGCACCAACACGTGGAATACTACCAAGGCAGACTTCAAAATAAATTGGAAGTAGCTTGGTAATGGAATCTATAAAAGGAGAGGCAAGGGAGAACCTGGATTATCACCTTTTGTATCACCTTTAGCATCACCTTTTCCACTACTACTCTCATGCCCAGCTTAGTTCTCTTAGGTTTTTCTTTGTAATCTTTCGTTCTCTTTCTTTTGTATCACCATCCTTGTAAAATACTTGTGTAAAATCGTTTCTGCACCCTTATCCCCTATAACTAGTATCAGAAAAACAATGTACAATGTCTAATTACTAATTTGTGTAAAAACCATTCATTCATATAATCGAATATAAAATCATTTATATAAAACCAAATTTGGACAGTTCATACGTAAAAATATTCACATGATATGAAATAAAATACCGAATAAAATAATTTGAGTTATTCAAACCAAAATCATATAAAAATCATTTAGTAAATCAGTATAAAGATATTTTATAAAATAATTCAAATTGTTTTCAATCGAAAACCTTCGAGGTTGGCTCATCGCAAGCTATCCTCATATCGAATATAAAATATGTAAATTGCACTCACCTGGTGCCTCACCAGCTTATCCTACGATCACTTTATAACCCTCGTATCCGATTCATTTCGATTTCGATTATAATCACGAACTACTCGATCATCGATTTTCAACATATAAACAATTCACATACATTAGTATATTCATTTATAGTAGTACAACTGATTGTTAGATATTCTGCTAAATCTTTAATAACAAAATTATTGGTTTGAATTCTTAAACATAAACATTCTTCAATTAATGGACTAGTTATGGAAATAAAATAGTTTGGTTTAACTTTAAATCCAATAACTCCCATGTGTAAATTAGATTGAATACCACCTGTAAGTGCTTTTATGTGGTTTTCAAATCTTTTATCTAATATTGGTACATCTTGACCATTCCTAAATAAAGCTCTTATGGTTATCATAATTATTCCTAAATGAATATACTTAACTTGTGAATATTTATGCCTAATTCTTTTAGTTTTTTAATAAACAGTGGGATTTCGGTTAATTATCTTTTTATGTCTTTGGCTACGCAAATGGAGATGGGTTCACCACAAGTGATTAATTAAAAATAGTGGTGGCAACATAATTAACGTGGCAGAAGCAAATTAAGATGGCAAAGGATAAGGTGTAAAATCTAAGTTTTACTACGGCAAGTAATGTTTTGGTGTCAAAAAGCTAAGATCACAAACTTGATAAGGTGGTATCAACGGCGGATTTAAAAAATTGTTTTAGGATAGATACACCTATATTAATAATATAATAAAAATTTTAGGATGCATATCATAGAGGTTTAAGGTGGACACACATACATTAATATGAACGTGGATCCGCCACTGGGAAGCACTCGGTAATGGCAGCATATTGACACGGGGCTAGAGTGTAGGCTAGCTGGTCCGTGCGGCCCTTAGTCGCTTTGCTCGGTTGTTGGGCGCTAAGGCAGCCTTCAAGCTTAAGCTTGGTTGCTTAAGTTGTTGTAAACGTAAGAAAAAGAATATGGACGGAAATAAGAGGGGACGAGAGTATTTGGCTTGGAAGCCGGGTTAATCTTATTTCCAAATAGAAAAAGAATGAATGAGTACAATGGGGTGGGGAGGCCCCTTTTTATAGCGAGAATCCCCTACAAGCTTGATGGCTAAGTCTACTTCTACTCTAACTAAAAGTACTTCCCTATTTAAGTTAAAACTCTAAATGATGTGTCCTTCTTGAGCAAGGATTGTGGCTTAGTCCCTTTTCTTAGAGGGGGCCGAATTTAGCTTGGGGAGGGCCCGAATCAGGTGGTGTTCGGCCTTATCCCATTATGCCACGGGCTTGGCATGTTTTGTGGCGATCTTGGTTCGTGGCTTGATGCGTTTGGACTTCGGAGTGCCTTGGTGCGTGCCAATGCGGGCTGGATGGTGTTGGACTCGGCTTCAAGGTTGCGGTCCGTGACAATATCAACACGTAAAGGCAGCAGCTTACAAAATAATTAATTAAGAATGAATACTTAGGCGGTTAATATACCCTTTTATATATATGTTTGTAGTTTAGTATTTGGGCGAATGATACGAATGAGTGAGAGAAAAAATAAGAGGGAGAGTTGGTAAATTCGAGAGTTTGAGAAAGTTTAGCAAAGCTTTGTTTATGATATTTGTAAATTAGCCCAAGTTAGTATCGAAGTTATGTCGTTGTATTATATTTTGTTCGTATTAATAATAATTTGAGTTATTAAATATATCGAGTGTCTACTAACACTTTTAACAGATAATTAATGTGAAGCAGAGCAATGACAAAGGCCATATCTACTCTCGAGTTTATCTTTATATTTTGACAAAAGACTTTTTTGATCCTTCCATGACTTTCAAACTCCGGAAATGCTTTCATAAAGCCTTCAACAATATGAACAGGAAACAGAAAAGGAAGCCTTCAACAACTTTGCTTTCTCTTTGAACCATTCGTGAATCATACAAAGACAAAGAAGATTGAAACCGTTAAAGATCAGGTATACAAAAATTGCGTTGAATTTTACAGCGTTTTGAGGAATCATTGGGAATTTGAGTATAATTTCATAACATGATTGATTGCACTATAATTGTGGCATGAAGGTGAAAGTACCCGATAGGTCCCTTTATTACAAGGACATGTTCAAATTAATCCTTTTATCATTAAATAGATAGTTTGATTATTCTATTATAAAAATCGATTCAAATTAATGTACTTATTATTAAATGAATCAATTTAATATCTACACTAATGAAAATTATCAAGGAAGATCGAGTTTTAGCATATTTAATATGTTGAGTGCAAGGTCGAGCTATCAAAAGGAAGGGAGTGCTACACCTCAGCAGGCAACACCTAAGCAAAACAATGTGGATCCTGGAGCAGCAGCAACAAACGACCAAGGAAGGCGCAAGAGCATGAGGGAGAGAAGGGTGCCTCGAGTCTCGAGTCCGAATAACTATATCTGTGTGCGTATCAATTTTCAATTATCAATTAACCAAGGAAATTCTAGACATATATTATGTTATAATAACTCTAGACTATTCATAAAAAGTATTCACAATTTAAAAATATTTTTTAATAGTGTCGAAACGATTTTTCCCTCAAAAGGTAAGAAGGTGAGATTTTAAAAACCACATTAATTTTTAATTTATCTCTTTCAATTGATTTTTAATTTAAAAATAAATGCGATTTAAAAAACCTCTCGTTTCGAAAAATTTTAGATTTCTTTTAGGATAAAAAAAACGGTTTGAAGAGTCGCCACCAATCCTTGATTAGGGTGTGATTGGGCACCCAAAAATGTTTGTTATTTTAAATAAAAAATAATTTTAATTAAAACAACAAATTAAGGTCTGCGTTACCAAAATCCGAGTTCGGAAGTCAGTTACGTGTGGGGAAGGATTAGCACCCCCACAACACCCTAAAACGGTACCTAGTCGATTAATTAATGTCTTTGTAATGAACTTTACAAATTCTAATTTAGTTTGATTTTTGATCCCATAAAACAAAGATGTAAATTTAAAAACATTCAAAAGCACTCAAAATAATTAAATTAAAATTATCAAGTCATTTTAGAAAGATAAAGAATGTTCGATTATTTACAAATATCGAGACCAGATCTTAAAGATATAACAACCTTTTCTCGATATATTTAAATAAACGAACATTTCTTTTTCTCTCGTTCCCAAATTTTCGATTACGAATCAATTTTTTTGTTTCACTTTCGGGATACACTTTTATTTTAAAATCATTAAAAGCGGACCTCAAATCAGTTATGACAGCCCACTTAAAACAATTTTAAATTAAAAATATATTACCCTTAATCCAATTATGAATATGTCGAGTTATGCAAGTGAGGCTATCATGCATATTATGTAAAATAATGTCATGTAAAAACTAATTAAATAATATCCTATATTCAAATGAACACCTAGGTTTAAAATAAAGTATGGTGATATGATATATACATGCATACAACGACATTGGCATACATTAGAATAAAACAATATATACAATAAAACATACTATTTGTAACTCGATTTCATATTCAAAATTACCATGAAGGACTAGAATAAAATACAATTAAACTAAGCATGCAAAATGATACCTAAATTTTAAAAAAAATTAATATTTTACTTTAGGACTAAAATATAACATGCGTAAAAGTACAAGTCAAAAGCATAAACAAGCATAAACTAAACACATTACCAGTGAGGATGAAATTAAATTCGGGTAAAATATGGAGACAAAATCAGAATTATGAAAACAACGATTCAAGGACTAAAATAAATTCAATTAAAACTAAGAGACAATATTAAAATAATAATAAAGCTCGAAAATGCCTGATTTTGGGGACCTAAATGGAATGCGCGCAGAATACCGGGTCAGAAATAGAAACTAGGAAAGCATCAGCTGAAACGACGGCGTTTTAACTAATTCTAAAATAAAATCTAACCTAAAGACGATCCTAATATGCCTTTCCCTAATCAACACACGAGCATGGTGAATCGACTTGGCCATCCCAGACTTGAACACTAGTGTTTGCAAGCGGCGCTCAAGGAAATTCTCAATAGTCAAAGCCAAGACATAATCAAGCTTGTTTTGGCTCTCATCCAAAAGTACATACCTATTCATCCTCCGAAGAAGGGCTTCACCTTCAAAAATACGGTTCTCCACCTCTCTTGGACACACACAACACTACTCTCAGCAACCCTCTCCATCTCTTGGCCAAAGCTTCTAGATCAAGCCCTATGAAGCCGACAACCAACCACCGGGCCTCGGTGGTTATCTCATCTTCCTCTCAACGCTTAAACAATGGTCTCAATGACCCGTAAGACCTCCCTTCCCTTTCTATTTATTTTAGTTTTGTTAAACTAAATCTTGCCTTTTTTCCTTGACAATGGAACCACACAAAGAGCAAATGGAATCAACAAGACCCCATTTATGTTAAAGCAGTCTAAGTAAGTCCCAATCCCTCCCTAATCGTAGTTTTAAATAACAATCGCATACAAAAAAAATGAAAAAATGCTAACTGGGAAATAAAGAACTGAGAGAGAATTCCTCGAAAAACATGTACCTCTATTGCCTTCTCTATTTTTGAATTGTGAAATTACACCACTGTTCCTTTTCGTATCCTTTTTACACTGTGAAATTGCAAAAGATAATAAAGTTTTCTGTTCCTAGTCTCTTTTTGTTTTTTCGTTGGTTTTTTTTTGTCTTTGGCTCCTCTTTCGTTTTGTGCTCTGTGCCACCGTGATGGTGTTTCCCTCTCTGTAATTTGTGACGATAGTGTTCTCTATTTTCAGTGGTTCCTTGCCCATAAAAAAAACTGACCCCCTTTCTCTTTAACTATTCCCAAAAACTGCTCTTCAAGTCGTGCCCCCCACTTACAAACTGTTTTCTTCAGTTTTTACTCTCTTTTTCCATAATCGTTTGCCTCATTTCTTCTTACGTGGCTCCAAAAAAAAATCTGACTTGGTTATTCACTGGGTATTATAAACTGTTATACTTATTTTAGTCCTGCAATCCACTTTCAATCTTGTATTGGACCTAGGACAAAAACGAGCATCTACAACTGCCCCTCTTTGCTCATTGTCATATAACAAGAATAGAGCAAAGATCAAAAGATGATCGAGTTTGTCCAGTCCTGAGAACTTTAAAAGATTAAAGATCTCTACTGTTACTTCGGGATAAATGAAACTTGAAAAATCTTCAAATGGCGGGTCCGCTCCCTATTCTTTCAAGGAGTATAAGACTTGAACAATCTTCAGAAAATGCGTCTGCTCCCTATTCATTCAGGGAGTATAAGACTCGAATAATCTTCAATAAACGGGTCCGCTCCCTATTCATCCAGGGAGTATAGAACTCGAACAATCTTCATAAAACGGGTACGCTCTCTATTCCTTCAGAGAGTATAGAACTCGAACAATCTTCAATAAACGGGTCTGCTCCCTATTTATTTAGGGAGTATAGAACTCGAACAATCTTCAACAAACGGGTCCACTCCCTATTCATTCAGGGAGTATAGAACTCGAACAATCTTCATAAAACGGGTCCGCTCTCTATTTCTTGAGAGAGTATAGAACTCGAAGAATCTTCATAAAACGAGTCCGCTCTCTATTCCTTCAGAGAGTATAGAACTCGAACAATCTTCATAAAACGAGTCCGCTCTCTATTCCTTTAGAGAGTATAGAACTCGAACAATCTTCATAAAACGAGTTTGCTTCACTAATCTTCCGTGAAGGCTTACAGATGGTTTGCTTCACTACTCTTCCGTGAAGGCTTAAGATTGACCTGTTTCAAAGGTCCAACCTAAAAATCAAACATTATCAATCATTAATTTATGTTTGAAAATATTATATTTAGAATTTGATAAAATTTCTGAAAATCCATCTCCATCGCGAAAACTTGTCTGGAAACCATTGGATACATGAATCTACTTTGGCTCAGTTTTCGTATAAACATCATTCTTTTCAAAATCTCCAAACCAGTTATGTTCATCTCGATGCTTCAATATCTTCAACTATCCCTGGGAAACCTGTAACTGCTTAAGTCATCATGCAATTATGAATGTTATGATCCTAATCATGCCTAAAATGTATGCAATTATACAATTCAATGTGTTTTCTTCTTCGAAGGAACTCTATCTCCTTTTGATCTCGATAGAACTCGGTTTCATCTTGGGTACATAACATTTAACCAATTCACCCCAGTTAACAATCTCAATTTCGTATCTCTCGGCTTAACAGAACCTTGACTCTTTCCTTTCTTGAAACCCGCCAGTACCCATGACCAACTTCTTGACCAATGACAATCTCTTTGGGTCTTCTTATCATGGCTGAGATTTTCTATGAATTCCAAGGTTTTAGCTTCCCGTAGCCACACAAGCTTACATGTTTAAACCATTGTCAACTTCAGAATACCTGCATTTTCCAAAACCTTTTGCACAATAATACAAAGTGATCTCATATACTTCAAGTTAAGCTATATGTTTTAACTTTTCAAAATAAGATGCTTACAAAAGGGAAATGAACAAGGAAAGACATCTCTTTATTTATATAAATACAGAGAATTTTTAGGTAATTTCATGGCAAACTTTTAACTGGAAACAGTAAAAGAATAAAAGAGTAGGCGTCTTCAAATATCAATAATGCAAATGCTTTTGAACTGGCACGTCGTTAGAATGTCTCGAGTGTAGCTTCTGTCAAAAAGATCTCCAAAATTGTGATGCTTAAGATTATGAAGCTACTTCTAAACTCCCAAATCTCTATCATTGGATGCCCTAAACCAGTATTGAATCTCATGTGCATTCAATTTCTCTTGGTTATTTCAATCGAGACTCATTAATCTTTAGTCTTATCCCTGATCACCAACTGTCATTGTCCGGAGCTCTTTCCATTTCCAAAATCAATTCAGAACCTTCCACCGTGCACGAATTCTGAATTTCAAACTCAACTCAAGTCGCCCTTTGCGGGTTTTCAACTTGAGACCTCCTTTGGTTTCAAGACGCCCTTTTCGGGTTTTCATCTTGAACCCTCCTTTTATTTCTATTTTTTTTCTTTCTTTCATTTTTTATTTTTCATTTTTCATTTTTCATTTTTCATTTTTCATTTTTCAGTTTTCAGTTTTCATTTTTTTCTTTTTTTCATTATTTTTCCTTTTTTATTTCTCTTTTTTTTTTCTTTTTTCATTTCTTTTCAGGCGAAATATCTCTTAACAGCGTCAGAATTCACTAGATATGGTAATTCTGATCCGTCCATTTCAGTTAGGACTAGAGCTCCCCCAGAAAAGGCTTTCTTAACAACATAAGGTCCTTCCCAATTGGGCATCCATTTTCCTCTGAAATCCTTCTGAATAGGCAAAATCCTTTTAAGCACCAAATCTCCCTCATGGAATTCTCGAAGGCGAACTTTCTTACCATGTGCCTGTATCATACGTTTTTGGTACATCTGACCATGAAAAATAGCTTTCAATCTCTTTTTTTCAATCAGATTCAATTGGTCATATCTAGCCTGTACCCATTTTGTCTCATTGAGCTTTACCTCTGACAAAATCCAAAGTGAGGGAATTTCCACCTCAATAGGTAAGACAGCTTCCATCCCATAAACCAAAGAAAATGGAGTTGCTCCAGTTGAAGTCCGTACTGAAGTTCGATAAGCAAAAAGAGCAAAGGGAAACTTCTCATGCCAATCTTTATAGGTCACAGTCATCTTCTCTATGAGCCTTTTGATGTTCTTATTAGCCGCCTCTATTGCCCCATTCATCTTTGGGCGATAAGTGGTGGAATTATGATGTTTTATTTTGATCTGCTTACAGACCGAGTCCATCATCTTATTGTTTAAATTCAACGCATTATCGGAGATAATCCTCTCTGGTAAACCATATCTACAAATGATCTCCTTCTTTAAGGATTTGCATATTGTAGACTGGTTAACATTTACGTAAGAAGCTGCTTCTACCCACTTGGTGAAGTAATCTATGGCTACCAAAATGAAGCGATGACCATTTGAAGCTTTGGGCGAAATTTGTCCAATAACATCCATACCCCACATTGAGAATGACCACGACGCTGTCATTACATGCAACGGGTGAGGAGGAGTATGTATCTTATCTCCATAAATCTAACATTTGTGACCTTTTCGGGCATAATTGATACAATATGTTTCCATAGTTGACCAATAATACCCAAATCTCATAATTTGCCTGGCCATAGCATGCCCATTAGCATGTGTACCACATATTCTCTCATGCACTTTTTCAAGAATCAACTTGGCTTCTTTCGTGTCCACACACCTTAACAAGACCTGATCCAGACTTTTCTTGTATAAAGTCTCACCATCAAGCACATACCCTGATGCCATTCTTATAATGGTTATTTTATCATTCTCAGTGGCCTGTTCTGGATAACTCTGATACCTTATATATTGCAAGATATCATAATAGCAGGGGTTTCCATCTTCTTCTTCTTCAATATTAAAACAATGGGCTGAATACTCATAAGCTTTCATTTCAATGGGCATCATATTTGAATGCTCGTTCATCTTAAATGCCGCTGCCAGTTTGGCTAAGGCATCTGCCATTTGATTCTCTTCTCTGGGGAGGTAATTGAAAGTTACTTCTTCAAATTATTCAACAAGTTCCATAACCAACTTACGATATTCTACAAGCTTAGGATCTTTTGTCTCCCATTCTCCCCTGAGTTGGTAAATTACCAAAGCTGAATCTCCATATACTTTAAGCATTTTTACTTTGCGATCAATGGCAGCTCTAAGACCCAGAACACAAGCTTCATACTCGGCCATATTGTTTGTACAATCAAAATTAAGCCGACTGGTGAAAGGACAATGCTCTCCTTCTGGGGAGACCAAAATTGCCTCGATTCCATGTCCCAAGGCATTTGAAGCACCATCGAAGTTCAACTTCCAATATTTACTAGTGGATGCCACTGCTTCTTCTACCGAAATAGCCATTAAATCTTCATCTGGGAAATCAAAGCTCAATGACTCATATTCTTTCGAAGCCCTTCTTGCAATGAATTCCGCTATATCACTTCCTTTAATTGCCGTCTGGTTTATATACTGGATGTCAAATTCGGACAATAGGATCTGCCAACGAGCTAATCTTCCAGATAATGCAGGCACACCCATTAGATATTTCAAGGGATCAAGCTTGGATATAAGCCAAGTAGTATGATACAACATATATTGTCTAAGCCTTCGGGTAGCCCATACTAAAGCGCAACACAACTTTTCAATGGGTGAGTATCTTGTCTCACATTCAGTGAACTTCTTGCTGAGATAATAAATAGATCTTTCTTTCTTCTCGGTTTGGTCACGTTACCCTAGCACACACCCTATTGAATTTTCATAAACCGATAAATACATAATCAAGGGTTTGCCTGAAATGGGTGGCGCTAAAATTGGAGTGCTCGAAAAATATCTTTTCACTGCTTCAAAAGCTCTTTGACAATCCTCACTCCATTCCCCTGAGTTATTCTTGCGAAGAAGGCGAAATATGGGATCACACTTTTCCGTCAGCTATGAAATAAACCGAGCTATATAATTCAATCTCCCCAAAAATCCTCTGACTTCTTTTTGTGTTCGTGGGGCTGGCAAGTCTTGAATAGCTTTTACTTTATCTGGGTCTATTTCAATTCCTTTTTGGCTTACTATGAATCCCAACAGCTTCCCAGATGTCACCCCAAAAGTACATTTATTTGGGTTGAGTTTTAGCTGGCATCTTCTTAGTCTTTTAAAGAGTTTTCTCAAATTCCCAATATGTTCTTCCTCTGTCTTAGCTTTGACAATCATATCATCGACATAAACTTCTATTTCTTTATGCATCATATCGTGAAATAACGTCACCATGGCCCTTTGATATGTTGCCCCGGCGTTCTTCAATCCAAACAGCATTACTTTATAACAAAATGTTCCCCACATGGTAACGAATGTCGTTTTTTCCATATCTTCAGGGTTCATCTTAATTTGATTGTAGCCAGAGAAACCATCCATAAAAGAGAACAAAGAATTTCCAGCAGTATTATCCACTAGCGTGTCTATATGTGCTAAAGGAAAATTATCTTTTGGACTAGCTCGGTTGAGATCTCTGTAGTCAACACACATTCGAACTTTCCCATCCTTCTTCGGTACTGGGACAATATTCGCCACCCACTCAGGATATTTAACCACTTTAAGAAACCCGACATCAAATTGTTTCTTCACTTCCTCTTTAATCTTGAGTAGCATCTCAGGTCTCATTCTTCTCAATTTTTTGTTGTACCGGTTTACATTCAGACTTTATTGGCAGTTTGTGAAAAACCAGTTATGGATCTAAACCCGGCATATCCTCGTATGACCAAGCAAACACATCCTTGTATTCTTGAAGCAATTCTATCAAATCATGTCGACCTCCAACTGACAGAGATGTATTAATCTTTACTTCTCTCTTATCCTCATCTGTCCCCAAATTTAAAATCTCAGTAGGCTCTTTATGAGGCAGAATCTGCTTATCTTCATTCTCCACCATTTTCAGCAATTCAGAAGGTAGTTCATATCCCTCATCATCATCACAATCCTTGATTTCTCCTTGACATATAGGCTTCTCGAAATCAATCTCCGGGTCAGAGTCATTGGCATTCATATTATTGATATCTGAGCTCCTGAAAAAATAATGAAAGAGAAGATATATATACATATATACATATGGGAGGATCTTTTCCCATATAAATAAATAGAAAGAAATAAATACATACATATATACAACAAAGAATGAATGAATGAAATGCATGGGAAAATGTTTTCCATTTGGAACTACATAATGCATCTTTTTATTGAAAGCAAGAAAAAACAAACAGCTTAACCCTTTACATAAAATCACCTATTGCCCCAGGGTATGAACAACAGGGAAAAAGTTCCAGTGCATTACTCTATAAAAGATTTGAAAACTACAGGCAGTTCTTCCGCGGTCCAATTGTCCAACACGAAGCCCGGTGGTGCAGGATAAATACCCATAGCTCTCATTTCCTCAAATTCATCATCAGTTATAACGTTAATGCCTAAATATCCCAAGGCATCCTCAACCATCACCTCAGTGTTCCTTGAATTCCCTTGAAACATATGTCCCCCAGATATAAAAAAGTTGCTCAACGACGGGAAGATCATGGGTTCCCAACTAAGGTCTTCACCAGCCAATCTGGCCTTTCTCATTTCCTGACCCTTCTTAATTCCCCTCAGCTTATCCCTCGGAGTTAGTTGATACCCCAAACCAAATCGATCTCTTTTAGTAACAGGGCATATTGGATTCACTGGTCCTTGTAACTGACTTCCTAACCCTTTCCCAACTTTCGCTCCTCTTCCAAGGGTCAGCTTGAGTCCCATTTTGGTACAATTTGACAATCTAGGCTTTGGTATCTTCCTGCCTTCAGCCATAAACGTAGTATTGACAAACTCCAACGATCTGAAAGAACACTCGACCGCTTGCTCATCCACTTCAATATATGAAGCAGTAGTAGAAACATAAGCAATAATGTCCTCTTCAGCATGAATACATACCAACCTTCCATCAATCACAAATTTCAGTCTCTGGTGCAATGTGGACGGAACTGCACCGGCCTGATGAATCCAAGGCCTTCCCAACAAACAATTGTATGTAGGCATAATGTCCATTACGAGAAATTCCACTTCATAAGTTGCTGGACCAATATTCAGAGGAACATCAATCTTGCCTAACACTTCTCTTTTAGTCCCATCGAAAGCTTGAACCACACTTTGACAGGTTCTCATAAGTGTACTATCTAATGGAAGCTTCTTTAGAGTCACTAAGGGCATCTCATTCAAAGCTGAACCATTATCAACCAAGACCCAAGACAACACATGCCCTTTACATTTAACTGTAATGTGCAAAGCCTTCTGACTACCCATCATCCCAGAAGGGATTTCATCCTCAGAAAAAGATAAAAAATTATCAGCTTGTACATTGGAAACTAAACGATCTAAATTTTCAATGGGCAACTCATTCGGAACAAAAGTCTGGTTCAAAACCTTTAACAGAGCATTCCTATGGGCCTCTGAACTCAAAAGTAATGATAAAACAGAAATACGGGCAGACAACTTGTGTAACTGTTCCACAACACTGTATTCACTAAGCTTCAGAAACTTCAAAAATTCTACCGCTTCACTATCGGTTACTGGTTATGTAACACCCCCAACCTGTATCCGACCCGGATACGAGTATGAAGTGTCACATTGGCTTTTCAAACATTTATTCGTATAAAATAGTGAGTAATTTAAAACTTTTATAACATATAAATGACTCGTTTACATAAAAGACATTTTCATTATTACAAAACCAATCAGAGCATGTATCTTTCACTTATTATTTCCATATAACTATTCGAAACATTTATAAAACGGTTCATAGCTTAAACAATAGATTCTTTTGAAAACATGCCAACTAGAACTTTATATACTAAAATACATATTATTCACATCTTTTCTGATCTGACCTTTAGTAAGAAGAACTGACCTGTCTTGCTCCACATTGCTCTTTACTCTTCTCGAAACCTACGTGTAAATCACTTACACGCTAAGTCAAAGACTTAGTGTGGCATATAAACATATAAGGTAAATGGTAACTAATAATCATACCTAAACAATTCTTACTATCATTTCATACCACTCATACTTTTACATGTAACGAATATATGCATACATATATGTCATTATCATTCATATATCTTATCTCATGTTCCTATGATCTCTTATGTCCATATCATATAACATATACCATAACCAATTGCACATCCACATACCATGTCATGTAAACCATATATATATATATTATCATAAAAAACGTACACCCAATCAATTATATTATGATCTTCATTTCTTTCTTATTTTATCACTATCATTGATTCATTTCATCATATAGTCTTATAAGTTACCATTTGTACAATCAATATCACACATGAAATTCCACAAGGGAACAAACATATTATCCTATCACTTTATTAATATTATCTATTTAATAGCCCATGATACTCATGTGAGAACTAAAGATATGCGAGTACATAGAGGTTGTGCACTAATGCTGTCACCACAGCTCATATAATTGCACCGAAGTGCCACGTAGAATTGCACCGGAGTGCCGCGTAGAATTACACCGTAGTGCCATATAATAATGTCCATATGGACCACATATCATTCCTTAAGAATCATATACATATACTAGGGATCAAGTATGTGTCTCACCAGACTTCACACATGTTCCAAAGAATACATATATGTCCCGAAGGACCACATATCATTCCTTAAGAATCATATACATATGCCAAGGATCAAGTATGTGTCTCACCAGACTTCATACATGTTCCAAAGAATACATATATATCCCGAAGGACCACATAGACCCTCGATTCTTGGCATGCCAACTATACCCCTAGCTCTCATGACACATAACATGGGCATTATCTTTTATATCCTTTTACATATTCATGTAACCATATCATATATTCATATAAGCTCATGGTTTCATTCACATATACATGTAATCACGTTGTTTCTTTCATGTAATTCATGTCACTTTTCATATGAATTCATATTCATATGTCACATAGGATTCACCCTCATGTATCACATATACTTTCTCTTTCATATGGCTCATAACATTTCTCATGTGTTCATATGACATGTAACTCATTGTCATCTTATCATGTTATCACATAAACATATCATCTTACAATACATACAAAACATATCAATACCTATATTCACATATACCTATCACTTCATTATCCTTATTATTATTCTTATCATCACCATTAATCCCTTTTACTTACCATATTCATATCAATAACACATATAAATCATAACAAATATATACTTCTATGAATTCATGTTTTTCACTATTGGAAATAGACTTATCACAAGTCCTATTTTCCCTTGAACCTCATATACTAGAGAATGTGCACTCATCTTAGCTTTGCTTTGATTCGATTCTAATCCTTCAGTTGATTCAGAACGGGATCACGTTCTATATCTACATAATCATACATAGATCTATATCAGTATCATAACTAATATACTCTAATGGTTCACTCTTTAGACCAAGAGAAAAGTCAATTTCATCTTTTAATGAAGGTATGCATCGATGCACTACTGATGCATCGGTGCATAAAATGTATTCGATGTTGTATTATTACTGGGATGCATTGATGCATGCCTTATGCATTGATGCACTAATTGCATTCGATGTTTCCTTATTAATGGGATGCATCGATGCACTACTTATGCATCGATGCACAAATTGCATTCGATGTATTTATTTTAAAAGAGTGCATCGATGCACTACCAATGCATCGATACACCTTCAAACAATTTCTGGGTTTTAACATTGATGCATCGGTGCACTATGAATATGCATCGATGCACTCTGCCCAGAACCTCTTTTTGAACCCGAAAAATCCTTCTTTTTGGATTAAATCCTTCATATTTCAACCCCTTTTAATATTCCTAACTTTCATATACATAATTAAACTCATTAATATTCATTTATCTCATCTTTAACCTTAATATCCTCTCCTCTTTAGGAATTTCAAGAATCATACCCTATTTTCCACATGTTTCAAATCCAATTCTAACACTTAATACTTCTTAATTAAGCTGATGGCAAGTCAAATCCAACTTTAGAACTTCAAAAACCTTTCTATAACAAAAGTTCATTTATAAACCCTTAATAGAAATTCCTTTCTAATTCTCTCTCTTTGGTGTTTTAAACTTATATAAGTTTTCCTTAAGCTTATATAACCCTCAAAGACTCAAATTCAACTTAAAACTTTCAAGAAATCAAAAGCTAAATCAAACTTACCTTTGCTCTTGGCTTCCACGTGAAGAAGAAGAAGAAAGGAGAAGAGAACTCTGGAGAATTCTCTCCCTTTCCACGTGTATATAATTCCATTTTTTTTATTCCTTAAATGATCAAATGACCATTTTACCCTTTATTTCCTTTAATAATTACTAAATAACCTTCATCATATATATCCAATAATCATTGAACTATTTCATTCTTCTATTTTAGTCATCAAATTCTGAAACTTTACAATTTGGTCACTAACCCATAATTTGGGATGTTACAAATCTCCCCTCCTTTTAAAAAAATTCGTCCTCAAATTTTCACTGCACATCCTGAAAAGGACATATCTTCTAACGTTCTCCTGCTGCTTTCTGAACTTAATCTTTTGTATCATCTTTAATAACTTGGTTCTTATCTTTTCAATTATTCGACTACCTTTTTACTCTATATCTCCTATCATGTCACTTATCAGATAGACAATAACATTAATTATTATTACTCAAACTCATAAATCAATCAAATTCCTTGTCAATCTTCAATTGTCTTTCAAGAATCACCAAACTTTTATTTCATCCTTACTTGACTGACTCCAAAACTTCCTTAATACATATAAATCTTTATTCATTTCTCTGACTACATCCACTTGACCAAGAAACATAACCTTAAATCTTCATCATAACTGATTAAACATACACTTTGCATAACTAAACAATTTCTCATATTACCTAACATACCTTTCTTACTTCTGGTTAAACTTATAACCTATATCTCAACATAATCTTTATCACATCTAATTCTTTAAACTTCATCCTTTTATTTTCTTCATAACTCAAAATCTTCTTATACACTAATCATATCTTTCTTTCATATTCACATACTCTTTTCCTATCACTTAAACTTATCCCTGATTACCAGTCTTTATTATAGCTTTACAACTTTACTAATCAACACTTATACAAAACCTCATTCTTATCGTATCTTGCTTGTATTTTCTTCCTTCAAAATTTTCTTTAAAACACATAAATATTTATCTCCTTGCCTATATCATATCTATATGATCAAAATACACAACCACATCCAGATTCGTATCTCATTTGATTAACTTACTTTATGTTTCCTTCAAATCTGATAATTCTAACATCCATGCCATTACAGCTAATTAATAACAACTTTTCAATCTAGGGAGTAAGCCCTGATCAAATTAATCTTACACATCATTTCAGTTAAAATCAACCCAGTGTAATTCACTTATTGAACCCATACTCTCATTCATATACGGTATTATGCCTTGTCTCCTTTATTACCTTTCATTTCAATGATTAAAATACATAACCATATCTCAATCCATACCATACATAATTAGCTTACCCTGAAATCATCTTCAAATCCTTTAACTTTAATACACTACTATCTTATAACTATGTTAGTCAACATCGATTCTTCCAATCTAAAACATAAACCTTCATCGAACCATTCATATACCTTCTTTGCAGTCGGAATTATTTCAACAATAGTTTACTCAACTAATCAAATAAACATTCAATCTCATACACCATGTCACTTATATTATTCAAGCTTAACATTCTAACTTCCTTTATTTATAAACTGATCATTGATGTACCCATACTTAAACTCTTCTTATCAATCCTTAGTTTTACTCAAACATTTGAATCCTCACTTCCTTCACTCTATCACTTTACTATAATCACAGTATACAACTGTATCCAGATTCACTTCATATTTGGTTATCATAACCTACCATATCTTGAAATCTTGTAATTTCAATACATTCCGTCCCATAATCTTGTTAGCCCACGCTAACTCTTTCCATCTTAAATACAAAAATAGTATCTACCTCACTTGATACATTTAAAATACTTCTTATCCTTCACATTATTTATTTTTTAGCAAAACACTTAATCCATTCCTTGATCTTTATCCATTTATCCTTTTATAATCCGCATTATCTTATACATAACTAAACCATATCATGTTCTTCATAATCCTATGCTCTTTTATATCACATATATTTATCCATAACTATCACTCCTTATCACATTTTCATTACTTTGATAGTCAACTTTACTCGCAAAAAACCTTATTCTTTACCATTCTTATACTTATGTTTTCTCCACTTGTTTTAAAAAAAATCACCAGATTTCAATACTTTTCTGCTTCGATTTACATAACTTCTAAAAGAGCTTTTAACCCAATTCACAAGGGTTGTCTTTAACCCTGACTTATCCTCAATTAACTCTTTGTTTAATCTTTCAAGATCAACCCTACTGTTGGAGTCTGTCGAACTCTCATCTGATTTGATTCTCTGATGGAGAATACAACTAATTCATGTCTGGTTTAAAGTTAAACCAGAATCTCTACCTTTCTTTGATGGTGCTAAAATTCTATGAAGCACTAATTCTCTTAATCATCTAAGATTTTATTTCTCCAAAGTTTTCGTTCTGAGCTTTTTCTCTTTAAAGCTTTAACACAATTAAACATTTCTTGAAACGATAACAAATTCAAAACCAGTAACACTCTTTTAATTTAAGGAGCAAGTCCTAACAAAATATCACATGTATCATTTTCAGTCGGAATTAACTCAGCATCAATTCTGCTTAGCTTAATAAACTTATAATCATACTCATACAAGGTGTAATTCCCTTATTTCAAGCTCGTGTATTCCAGTTTCACCTGTCTTATAAATTGGTCATCAATGCACTTATTCTTGAACTCTTATACAATTCTAATCACATCATTTAATCTTTTAACGTTCTTATGGTGACAATTGTCCACCATACTCTAACTTACCAAAGTAGTAACAAAACTACTTAATTCAACATCTCCACTTTGAAGAAATGAAAACCTTCTATCATATCATTCAACCAAAGGTCTATAACAATAGAACCTTCCTCAAATCCACCCTTGAACTTGGGTGCTCGCAACTTTATCAACTAATTTTATAAATTCATTCTATGAGTTAAAGAAGTATAAATTGAAAAACACATCAGAACATTCTTCAACATGAAGAATAATTTTCCAAATTTTATACAGGCATTTCCTGAGGTGTTCGCTCTTCTCCCTGCCTGGCCAGGGCAGGTGAATGCTATTACCTTCAGGTTTATTACCTTTTCACTTCTTTCGAAGCTCTTATTATCATACTTCTATTATCACATAATAATCTATTTTTTTATTAGCAAGACAAAATACTCCTTACACTATCAGATCATAATTTTTCACTTTGAGTTGGCATGTACACTTTTTAAAACACTTCTGACTTCGATTTAAGCCTAGAATCGGCTAAACCGTAGCTCTGATACCATTAAATGTAACACCCCCAACCCGTATCTGACCCGGATACGAGTCTGAAGTGTCACATTGGCTTTTCAAACATTTATTCGTATAAAATAGTGAGTAATTTAAAACTTTTATAACATATAAATGACTCGTTTACATAAAAGGCATTTTCATTATTACAAAACCAATCAGAGCATGTATCTTTCACTTATTATTTCCATATAACTATTCGAAACATTTATAAAATGGTTCATAGCTTAAACAATAGATTCTTTTGAAAACATGCCAACTAGAACTTTATATACTAAAATACATATTATTCACATCTTTTCTGATCTGACCTTTAGTAAGAAGAACTGACCTGTCTTGCTCCACATTTCTCTTTACTCTTCTCGAAACCTACGTGTAAATCACTTACACGCTATGTCAAAGACTTAGTGAGGCATATAAACATAAAAGGTAAACGGTAACTAATAATCATACCTAAACAATTCTTACTATCATTTTATACCACTCATACTTTTACATGTAACGAATATATGCATACATATATGTCATTATCATTCATATATCTTATCTCATGTTCATATGATCTCTTATGTCCATATCATATAACATATACCATAACCAATTGCACATCCACATACCATGTCATGTAAACCATATATATATATTATCATAAAACACGTACACCCAATCAATTATATTATCATCTTCATTTCTTTCTTATTTTATCACTATCATTGATTCCTTTCATCATATAGTCTTATAAGTTACCATTTGTACAATCAATATCACACATGAAATTCCACAAGGGAACAAACATATTATCATATCACTTTATTAATATTATCTATTTAATAGCCCATGATACTCATGTGAGAACTAAAGATATGCGAGTATATAGAGGTTGTGCACTAATGCTGTCACCACAGCTCATATAATTGCACCGAAGTGCCACGTAGAATTGCACCGGAGTGCCGCGTAGAATTGCACCGTAGTGCCATATAATAATGTCCATAAGGACCACATATCATTCTTTAAGAATCATATACATATACTAGGGATCAAGTATGTGTCGTACCAGACTTCACACATGTTCCAAAGAATACATATATGTCCCGAAGGACCACATATCATTCCTTAAGAATCATATACATATGCCAAGGATCAAGTATGTGTCTCACCAGACTTCATACATGTTCCAAAGAATACATATATATCCCGAAGGACCACATAGACCCTCGACTCTTGGCATGCCAACTATACCCCTAGCTCTCATGACACATAACATGGGCATTATCTTTTATATCCTTTTACATATTCATGTAACCATATCATATATTCATATAAGCTCATGGTTTCATTCACATATGCATGTAATCACGTAGTTTCTTTCATGTATTTCATGTCACTTTTCATATGAATTCATATTCATATGTCACATAGGATTCACCCTCTGTATCACATATACTTTCTCTTTCATATGGCTCATAACATTTCTCATGTGTTCATATGACATGTAACTCATTGTCATCTTATCATGTTATCACATAAACATATCATCTTACAATACATACAAAACATATCAATACCTATATTCACATATACCTATCACTTCATTATCCTTATTATTATTCTTATCATCACCATTAATCCCTTTTACTTACCATATTCATATTAATAACACATATAAATCATAACAAATACATACTTCTATGAATTCATGTTTTTCACTATTGGAAATAGACTTATCACAAGTCCTATTTTCCCTTGAACCTCATATACTAGAGAATGTGCACTCACCTTAGCTTTGCTTTGATTCGATTCTAATCCTTCAGTTGATTCGGAACGGGATCACGTTCTATATCTACATAATCATACATAGATCTATATCAGTATCATAACTAATATACTCTAATGGTTCACTCTTTAGACCAAGAGAAAAGTCAATTTCATCTTTTTAATGAAGGTATGCATCGATGCACTATTGATGCATCGGTGCATAAAATGTATTCGATGTTGTATTATTACTGGGATGCATCGATGCATGCCTTATGCATCGATGCACTAATTACATTCGATGTTTCCTTATTAATGGGATGCATCGATGCACTACTTATGCATCGATGCACAAATTGCATTCGATGTATTTATTTTAAAAGAGTGCATCGATGCACTACCAATGCATCGATACACCTTCAAACAATTTCTGGGTTTTAACATTGATGCATCGGTGCACTATGAATATGCATCGATGCACTCTGCCCAGAACCTCTTTTTGAACCTGAAAAATCCTTCTTTTTGGATTAAATCCTTCATATTTCAACCCCTTTCATATTCCTAACTTTCATATACATAATTAAACTCATTAATATTCATTTATCTCATCTTTAACCTTAATATCCTCTCTTCTTTAGGAATTTCAAGAATCATACCCTATTTTCCACATGTTTCAAATCCAATTCTAACACTTAATACTTCTTAATTAAGCTGATGGCAAGTCAAATCCAACTTTAGAACTTCAAAAACCTTTCTATAACAAAAGTTCATTTATAAACCCTTAATAGAAATTCCTTTCTAATTCTCTCTCTTTGGTGTTTTAAACTTATATAAGCTTTCCTTAAGCTTATATAACCCTCAAAGACTCAAATCCAACTTAAAACTTTCAAGAAATCAAAAGCTAAAATCAAACTTACCTTTGCTCTTGGCTTCCACGTGAAGAAGGAGAAGAAAGGAGAAGAGAACTCTGGAGAATTCTCTCCCTTTCCACGTGTATATAATTCCATTTTTTTATTCCTTAAATGATTAAATAACCATTTTACCCTTTATTTCCTTTAATAATTACTAAATAACCTTCATCATATATATCCAATAATCATTGAACTATTTCATTCTTCTACTTTAGTCATCAAATTCTGAAACTTTACAATTTGGTCACTAACCCATAATTTGGGATGTTACAGGTTCATTGATAACATGCTTATCTTCTTCTATATGCACATCAACCTTTTTCCCCTTATCAACTGCAACCTTCTTCTCAGACTCTTTAGGTGGATTAAGAGAATAACACCTACCGCTTCTAGTAAAGCGTTCCACCTCATCTACTTCCTCATTCTCTTTTGTTACATCTCCCATCTAGAAATCATATCTCCAAGGCACTTGTTTATTATCCCGATATGGAATGGAGATGGAGGTGTAATAACCACTTTCGGGGCTATATTCTCAGTAACTTGATTCTTGGGAGTAATAATTAGGGGACAACTGGCATTGTATACCCTTTAGACGATCATTCTAAAGCGCAAACTTTCGCTTCCTCTTCTTCAACAATCTCTCTAAAGAACTTAATTTCTTTTCTGTCCATCATGTCTTGTACCAAAGATAGGAAGTCAGGACATTGCTGAATATTATGTCCTTCACTGTTATGATACTGACACACCTCTCCACTATTAAACTGTTCACCTATCAAACTGGGCTTCAACAATCCTACCTTGACCATCTGGCACCACACCCAACTCATGGGTGATACCACCTCACTAACATTCTTTACAATTCTCTTTCTTTTCTCTTTAATAATCGCGTTAACTCCTGCCCCTGCATGGCTTGGCAACGGATTCTGAGCTATATTTGGCCGCTCACTGTCACCAAAGTTGATGACATTCCTCGTTCTCAAAGCTTGGACAACCTTCTTAAAAGCAGTACAATTCTCAATGGAATTCCCAGGGTTCCCTGCATGGTACTCACACTGAGCACTAGCATCATACCATTTGGGAAAAGGAGGTTGCATTGGAGTCACATGATACGGCGAAACCACATGTCGATCATACAAAATCTGAAACAATTCCTTATAAGTCATCGGAATTGGATCAAATTGAGGCCTCTCTCTCATCTGGTCCCTTGCCCCTTGTCTATTGTCATTTTGTGTTGATGGCCCTGCTCATTGAGGACGGGAAACAGTGATGTTATTAGAATCGTACTGCCTCACATTACTGACTTCGTTTTCCTTTTTCCTCGTTGGCGGCCTCTTACTAGACTCTGCTCCCTCGAGCTTCCCACTCTTAACAGCCATTTCAATCATTTCTCCCGCCGTAACTACATCAGCAAAACTTCAATAAGGATTACCGATAAGATGCGAGAAAAAAGGAGCCTTTAAGGTGTTGACAAAAAGCATATTTGTTTCCTCCTCTTCCAATGGCGGGTGGACTTGCACCGCTACATCTCTCCATCTTTGAGCATATTGTCTAAAACTCTCGTTAAACTTCTTTTCCATTCCTTGCAACATCATCCTGTTAGGTCTAACATCTTTTACATGTTTGCATTGCTCAAGAAAGGACTTAGCTAAGTCTTTCCACGATTTAATATTAGCTCTACTCAGCTGGTTATACCACCGGATTGCCAAACCAGTTAAACTTTCCTGAAAACAGTGTATCAACAATTGATCATCCCCTATGTATCCGGTCATCTTCCTACAAAACATTGTGATATGCGTAGAGGGACACCTGGTACCATCAAACTTCTCAAAGTCAAGAACCTTGAACTTTGGAGGCAAGACCAGATCCGGAACTAGACTTAATTCCTTTGCGTCGAATCCATAGACACTGGTATCTTCCTTCATGGCTCTGACCTCTCTTTCTAACTGCTTCCATTTCTCTTCCAACGGATTGTTTTGGTTTTTCTTGGCTTCTTCATCAAGGTCCGGAACTTGATGATATTGATATTCTTCCTGATACGAACTAGATCCAGGCTGTACGTTAACAGAAGCACCGACTGGATTAATGTGCACCTTCTCGACATGTACAGGGGTCCCTTGAACGTTCTGAGATTGTTCTGGGGTTAACACTGGATGATGAAGTGGGTCCTCAGTTACACCTTCTGGCATAGGGCTTTTCCCATGTTCTGGATTTCTTCCTTCCAACATACTCGCAAACTTAGCAAACATCTCCTTTTGGGCATTCATCATATCTTCTTGCATTTTCTTGATATTATCTTGTAACTCCAACTGAGCCTTGTCAATTTGGGCAAGTTTGTCCTCTATAACTTTCTTCCTGGTTCTGTAGATATGCTTGGGATTTTCCAGTATTACTCTTTCACAGAGTCATTTTGTTATCGCTGATATTTATTAATGAATATGAAACATATGATATGAATAAATAAAATGCGATGCAAAAATTTAAATGTATTAAAAATGCATATGCAAAATACAGGGTGTTGATCCTAGAACGACTCCTTAGAACAACTCTTTATATTAGAACGACGTTCAATTACAAAGTTGAAACATATCACAAATAAATCTGCACCATCTCTCCTATTTGTTGTACATGTGCTAGCAACTCCACGATCTTATGGTTTTCTTCAGCCTCGGGATCCAGTTCTTCAGTCACATTAGCAGCTTCCTCGGATAAAATGACCAAATATTGAGCTATTCTCCGCGCGTGTCCTAGGTAACAAGCAATAAGATCCTCTCTTTGCTTAACTCTCGCATGAGCTCGCTTCCATCGAAAACGCCATTGTATATCCCCCTCATAAGGAACTATCGATAGCTAACTTGCTTGCCTCTGAAAATTTTGAATCATGGCTTCAAGCTCACTCACTTGTTTTTTCAGACTTTCAATATCCCCCTGGCTCGAGCTACCTTCCCTGTTTCGGTATCATCGTAATACGGCCTCTAAACTTGAAATTTTCTCCTTCAACTTTTTATTCTGGGCTTGACTCTTTTGTAACCACTGCTCTAAAGAATCCTTTTCTTTCGATAAAATTTTCACTTGGTGCCTGCCTTGTTTGAGCTCTTTTTGACTCTCTCCGGCTACTCTCTTGAGGCTCACCACTTCTTGCCTCAATTCGACAGACTTACTCGAGCTAGAACCTACCTGAGCTTTTACCATTCGCTGATAAGTTGACCGAAGATCGTCAAAATCTAGCCGAAGTTGTTTCTCTACTTTTTTAATTCGATCTGCTCTACTCTTCTGAATGTCAATCTCCAATCCCTTTTGATACACTTCATCTTCCATTTTCTGCAAATTCATTCTCCATTGTCTCCGTTCTGCTTCGAAATCGCGCTTGGCTAACTCTAATGGAGATGGCACCACTCTCAACTATTCCTCCACCGGCTGAATATTTTCAGGATTCACTATTGGGATATTGTCGTTTACTCGACCACTTCTCCACTGCTCGTACTCTTGAGATAACTCGAGATCATAGGTGAACAAATTCACGCAACGAGTTTGCTTCTAGGCCTCAGCAACCCCTTTAACTTTACCCTTATACTGATCTCCTTTGAATGCAAAATCCGATCCTACCAAGTCCCACGTGGCTGGAATGAACTGCCTCGATCCATACTGTCTGGAAACTAGTAGCGGTGCATACCCAACAGAACCCCATATACCTGGCAAAGGAACCCAATCTCGCTCTCCACATCGGTAAAGTATATCCGAAGAGGTATTCCACGAAGCTCGCCACAAAATATTTCCATCTCTGATATCCTTGAAGATGACCATCCATTTTTCTTCGGTGAAGCCCCCATGCCATTCTTTATAAAGAAAATCTTTCAAAGGTGAAAACCCCTCTAGAAACACTCGTCCTGGTGCTCTTTCAACATGTTTGAAATGACTCAGAATCCACACTAGTAGCAAAGACGCACATCCTATAAAGTGTCCTTCTCCCTCGCGCCTACAAGAACTCAAAGACCGGAACGTCTCAGCTAAAATGGCTGGAACAGGATCCACGCGCTTTTCTAATCTTTCAAACAGGTCAACGACTGATACGTCTACATATCCTAGTACCTTTGGAAAAATAACGAGCCCATAAATCCCTAAAGCAAATAAGTCAAGCTTCTTTCTCTTATCAGGATAATGAGCAATTACTTCTTTCAAATCAGACCAAGAGATGCACTCACAGTCTCCCTTCTTCTTGATGTTTCTAACTACCCAATCTTCACTCATCCCGGTCATCAATAATAATTTCTTCTTAAATGAAGGAGTGACTGGCAACTTGGTATATATTCTATCTATCAGGGACCTCGGACAACAGATCAAAGCTTGATACTCCTCTATTGTTGGTGTCATATCCACTCTACCGAATGTGAAACAGCTATAAGCAGGATTCCAGAACTGCGACAATGCCCTAAACAGATTTCGATCAATAGGAACATCCAGAAGATAAGGAATATCGCCGTACAACTGATAAAACATCTCCTTATCGGCTTCTGTCCATCTTCCCCATATCTCCTTTAGCTCACTTAGATCATTCTGACGCACGTTAATGTGAGTATAACCAAATAACTCCGACACATATCCAGGCATCACGCTGTCCCCATTGGTCAGTTGGGACTGTTCCGACCACCTCAGAACATCGGCATTATCCTCAACCTTTTTCTAAACCGTTCGTTCCATATTACTGGCCTTCTATATGGACATTGATCCCAAATCAACACCATGTAATGGATAATGCAATGCAAAACAGAAAAGAAATAAGACAAAGACAACAAGAGATCGGTTAGCAAACATAAAGCAATTAAGTCGGGATAATAATTTGTTCAAGAATCCTACCCACATGTTGGCTACCCAATCATGCTTTATCATATCCTACCCAACATGATATCTACCCCCATGTTTTGTTATTCACAAAAATAAATCCTAACCGCATGATATCTAATTCGCATACTTATTCAAAAAATAAACCTAACCGCATGATATCTAGTTCGCATGCTTATTCAAAAAATGAAAATAAATGACTCAAAAAAAAGCTTTTCCTTGTGTACCCTCCTCACGGGATTCTTAAGGTTCGGGTTTGGCTCAACCTAAGTTCGGGCTCTACGTTCACTATATACCGTGTTAGGTTCTAAAGTAATAGGTTCTCGAATTGTCCTTGTCGGTGCCCCATTGGGCTGCTGAACCCTCAATCCTGACCCATCACAGGCTTTAGGGGATCTAGTTCAATTTCGAGGGAACATACCTCCTTATATCCATGCGGAGGTGATTACCATCACGAGGACCATAAGGCGTGAGCTCCAGGAGCGATCCACTATCCCATACGGAGGTGAAAACCATATGAGGGCATAGTCTCTCACTCCTACTTAATTAGGACGGAGCGGGGTTTTAGCTCATGTCATGAAAATGCAACTGTGCAGTGTGTGAGGAAAAACGAAAAAACACAAAAAACACTCAAAATTTCCTAAATTCACACAATTAATCTGAAATCATTAGCAAACAAATTAGTACAACTATTTAATTGTTAATCGAATTAAATTAAAAAAATCAAAATACAAACAAAACTTATTAAAAACCAAACAAGGGATCAAAAATCAAATTAAAACGAATTTGTAATTTTCAATTGCAAAGACAATTAATTAATCGACTATCGGCTTAACTCTCTAAAAAAGGTCCCCAGCAGAGTCGCCAAGCTGTCGAAACGATTTTTTTCTAAAAGGTGAGAAGGTGAGATTTTAAAAACCACATTAGTTTTTAATTTACCTCTTTCAATTGATTTTTAATTTAAAAACAAATGCGATTTAAAAAACCTCTCGTTTCGAAAAATTTTAGATTTCTTTTAGGATAAAAAAAACGGTTCGAAGAGTCGCCACCAATCCTTGATTAGGGTGTGATTGGGCACCCAAAAATGTTTGTTATTTTAAATAAAAAATAATTTTAATTAAAACAACAAATTAAGGTCTGTGTTACCAAAATCCGAGTTTGGGAGTCAGTTACGTGTGGGGAAGGATTAGCACCCCCACAACGCCCTAAAACGGTACCTAGTCGATTAATTAATGTCTTTGCAATGAACTTTACAAATTCTAATTTAGTTTGATTTTTGATCCCATAAAACAAAGATGTAAATTTAAAAACATTCAAAAGCACTCAAAATAATTAAATTAAAATTACCAAGTCATTTTAGAAAGATAAAGAATGTTCGATTATTTACAAATATCGAGACCAGATCTTAAAGATATAACAACCTTTTCTCGATATATTTAAATAAACGAACATTTCTTTTTCTCTCTTTCCCAAATTTTAGATGACGAATCAATTTTTTGGTTTCACTTTCGGGATACACTTTTATTTTAAAATCATTAAAAGCGGACCTCAAATCAGTTATGACAGCCCACTTAAAATAATTTTAAATTAAAAATATATTACCCTTAATCCAATTATGAATATGTCGAGTTATGCAAGTGAGGCTATCATGTATATTATGTAAAATAATGTCATGTAAAAACTAATTAAATAATATCCTATATTCAAATGAACACCTAGGTTTAAAATAAAGTATGGTGATATGATATATACATGCATACAACGACATTGACATACATTAGAATAAAACAATATATACAATAAAACATACTATTTGTAACTCGATTTCATATTCAAAATTACCATGAATGACTAGAATAAAATACAATTAAACTAAACATGCAAAATGATACCTAAATTTTAAAAAAAATAAATATTTTACTTTAGGACTAAAATATAACATGCGTAAAAGTACAAGTCAAAAGCATAAACAAGCATAAACTAAATACATTACCAGTGAGGATGAAATTAAATTCGGGTAAAATATGGAGACAAAATCAGAATTATGAAAACAACGATTCAAGGACTAAAATAAATTCGATTAAAACTAAGAGACAATATTAAAATAATAATAAAGCTCGAAAATGCCTGATTTTGGGGACCTAAATGGAATGCGCGCAGAATACCGGATCAGAAATAGAAACTAGGAAAGCATCAGCTGAAACGACGGCGTTTTAACTAATTCTAAAATAAAATCTAACCTAAAGACGACCCTAATATGCCTTTCCGTAATCAACACACGAGCATGGTGAATCGACTTGGCCATCCCAGACTTGAACACTAGTGTTTACAAGCGGCGCTCAAGGAAATTCTGAACAGTCAAAGCCAAGACGTAATCAAGCTTGTTTTGGCTCTCATCCAAAAGTCCATACCTATTCATTCTCCGAAGAAGGGCTTCACCTTCAAAAATACGGTTCTCCACCTCTCTTGGACACACACAACACTACTCTCAGCAACCCTCTCCATCTCTCGGCCAAAGCTTCTAGATCAAGCCCTATGAAGCCGACAACCAACCACCGGGCCTCGGTGGTTATCTCATCTTCCTCTCAACGCTTAAACAATGGTCTCAATGACCCGTAAGACCTCCCTCCCCTTTCTATTTATTTTAGTTTTGTTAAACTAAATCTTGCCTTTTTCCTTGACAATAGAACCACACAAAGAGCAAATGGAATCAACAAGACCCCATTTATGTTAAAGCAGTCTAAGTAAATCCCAATCCCTCCCTAATTATAGTTTTAAATAACAATCGCATACAAAAAAAATGAAAAAATGCTAACTGGGAAATGAAGAACTGAGAGAGAATTCCTCGAAAAACATGTACCTCTATTGCCTTCTCTATTTTTGAATTGTGAAATTACACCACTGTTCCTTTTCGTATCCTTTTTACACTGTGAAATTGCAAAAGATAATAAAGTTTTCTGTTCCTAGTCTCCTTTTGGTTTTTTTGTCTCTGGCTCCTCTTTCGTTTTTTGCTCTGTGCCACCGTGATGGTGTTTCCCTCTCTGTAATTTGTGACGATAGTGTTCTCTGTTTTCAGTGGTTCCTTGCCCATAAAAAAAACTGACCCCCTTTTTCTTTAACTCTTCCCAAAAACTGCTCTTCAAGTCGTGCCCCCCACTTACAAACTGTTTTCTTCAGTTTTTACTCTCTTTTTCCATAACCGTTTGCCTCATTGCTTCTTACGTGGCTCCAAAAAAAAATCTAACTTGGTTATTCACTGGGTATTACAAACTGTTATACTTATTTTAGTCCTGCAATCCACTTTGAATCTTGTATTGGACCTAGGACAAAAACGAGCATCTACAAATAGAATTAATATTTTTGAAGTTTTTAAGCTCCACTCTACAAATGAAATATTTTGTTCCATTGGAACCGCAAATGAAGAATAATGAATTCTGTCACTTTTTAAAACGTTAAATGTTAATTGCGTTAAAATTTATTCTTATTGGATTATTTTTTTAGTACAAGAATTTAACTGAATTATTTAATAATCGATAAAGTATATTTAATTGGGTTGTTAAATTATTCATCTTTATTTTTTTACAATTTTTTATCGTGGATTTTGAATTCACTAAGAACATTTTCCTTTATTTCCTTTTAAGTCCTTTTTTCACTCCTCTTTAAATAAGATTATAATTAGATTTAGAATTTATAAAAAAAAATTTAATGATCGTATGACTAATTTCAACTTATTGTGAATTGAATTAAATCAATATATGGACCAATTTGTGTAGGTCCTATAAAAGGGTACCTGCTAGGTACTTTCATTGCCCAATGGCATATATACAAGAAAGGGCATTGCCTGGTTTAGGCATGGTCTAACTAAGGAAGAAATGGTTTATTTAACATAAAAATCTTTTAATGCAATTTGATATCATCAAGTGAAGAAAAAACAAATAAAATAAGAATATATATACAAATATATATTGATAGGATAAAATAAGGATCTACTGACGGACAGATTGGGACAATCACCGCCTAAAAATTTAAAGTTATCATATATTTTAATTTTTTCCTATAAAAAATTTTCATCCCTTGGAATTCTATAAATTCATCCGCTCCTAAAATTTTAGAGGTTTATCTCCTGGTATAAAATTTTGAATCCGTCCCTAATACAAAGGATGATAATGCATATTACATATTTTAATATTTATAAATATCTATTTTTAACATATTATTTTTTTTAAAAATTTGAGTAATACTTATATTTGAATATTCTAACCATTTATCCACGAAAAATGTAGGCACCGCCGACCTTCAATATCCATTATTTATATTGACCTTACTTTTAATAAATAATTAAGTGCAAAAAAATGAATATTCAATTTCACTTTCATTTTATGGGTAATAAATTTGAATATTGAATTTCATTAGTCATTATTCATTTTTAAGTTATTTAAATCCTCATGTTAATTACTGAATTATATTCTACTTAATTTCTAACAAATTATAAATGATATTTATCAGAATAGATACTATGTTAGGATTATTTAAGAGAAAAAATAATTTATATGCATCATATTAGGTAATAACTTTATATAAGAAAATTATTCATTTTTTCTCGACTTGTACCGCATATATATCCAGCAGCGGATCTATTGTTTTCTAGCGTGGATGCATGTTTAATTTGAAATTTGAATTTATTTTCATTAAATATATATTTTATTAATGGCGTATTTCCTATTCAAAAATTATTTTATTTATATATGCGTGTCCATCCTAAAAAAATATTTATGAATCTACCATTGTATATATTAATATGACTTAAACTAAAAGTTTATTGATTTAAGTATTTTCGATTAGAGTATCTCAATCAATAAACGTGTAAAAAATAACTGAGGATTTACGTGAACTTCAAGTGTAGAATTAGAAGATTCTTCAACTTGAAGAATTCTCACATGTTCCTTATTCTCAAAGAAATATTATTATTAGATTTTTAAATAAAATCTAGTAGGATAGTTTATTTATCTTTTATTATTATAAGATAATCTATGTGACTTTCAATCATTTACTAACAAATATTCCAACACTATGGTAATCGTCTTGTTTGAATTTAGTGACAGATCTAGAAATATTTGTTAGGGTAGACACACATATGCTAATATCACGAATTTTTTTAATGAGGTGGACACATATAAAATTTTAGGGTAGGCACTATCAATAAAATATATAAACTAACCGAAGAAAATTCTGATTATAGGATAGGCACGTGCCCACTCTTAGTTACATGTGCATCCGCTATTGCTTGAACTCGAAACCTCTAAGATAATACTAATTTCTTTAATTGTTAAGGTCGCTTGATTCGTACATATACATGCAATTCATTTGAGTTGGGTAGGGTTGTTTTGGAGTGAAGCATCTGAAATGGGAGTGTGGGTTGTTTTGGAAAGCCTTGAACTTGAATGATAAGCAAAGGAAAGGAAAGAAGAAGAAAGGAAATGGTGCAAATGCAGTCGAGATAGATATTTAGACTCTATACAGCATGGGGAATAAGTATAGGGTCCAATTCCAATTCCAATTCCGACTCTTTATTCCATCTTCAAGCTTTTCACTTTACCCTTCCCGTTCGTGGGTGGTCCATCCATTCATCCATCCACACATTTGATTCATGTAAAGTTATGAATTTTAAACTTTATTATGATAAAATAATTTTTTTTATAATTTAGCCATTATTTAATAAAATAAATTTTCAGTTGAAAGATAATTAATCAACAATTTAAATTTATTCCCATCACTTTAAAATAATTAATTAAAAATTAAAGGGAAAAATAGAATCTTGCTTAAATTATGATTTGTCATCATCGTAATTTATTTAATTTAAAACTTAGCACGAATTGAGCGAACTCAGTGATAAATAAATTGTTATTATTCATTGAGGTCACAGGTTCGAGCACCAAGAGGGGGTGTGAGCGTTTAATGTTAAGTGGTTAATAGATATCTTTGAATAAATACTAATTTATACTTATCACAGATTAATAAAAAAATTTAAATTTATTTTTTTAATATATGTAATGATTATAACTTAGTATCTATTCAAAATTTTATTAATCTATTGATAATACATGCACACCTTGCAAATACAACTACTCAAATTTAAAACATTTACGAGAAATAATATTCTTTTTATTACTAAAGTCATTTGACATGTTCAATTTAATTTTTATACAATTTTATCATTATATTATTATTAATGTTATAGTCTAAAACAATAACATAACTATTAATTAGTTAACATAAAAATTAATTTTTTTAGCACAGATCAAGTGATCTCAGTAATAAAAGAGTTAACTATTTTTTGAGGTCTTAAATTTGAGCGAATACTAAATATAAACGTTTAATATTAATTGAATATTATTTTGTACTCACTCCAAATTAATAAAAAAGAATCAGATTAAATCTAATTCATTTAATATTTTGAGCATATATATATATATATATCATAAAAGTAATATTTTTTAATCAATTATTTAATATCATTAATAATTAATTGATTTGATAAGATAAGACACCATATTCTTTAATAAAAATAAAAATTTTGAATTCTATATTAATAGGGTTATGAATGAGGCAAATTCGATTAGAAGAATAACATAATTTCACAATATTCTATATAGATCGATAAATCAGACACTTATACGATTATACCAAAAATATTTAATATTGCTAAATTGTATTTTTTTTTAAGTTCAAAACTTGTAAATTCCTTATATCACAAAAATATATTATTCATAAAAAAATACTAAAAAAATCCAGTATATCCGACACAAATGAACAAACACACAGCTTGATTCGAGTTCACGCTCCAATCTCCATAGGCTCAAAAGAGAAGCGTAAGGCACACAGTCCGCAGACACACACAGAGCTTGATTTGCTTCATTTTGAAGTTTAAGAAAGAAGGTACATTCATTTATTTCATAGTATCTTTCTTTTTTCGAATTTGTCATTTCATGAAATCCAAATCACACCACCAAATCTGCATCTTGTTTGGTCAAAATCAAGAATTTCGATTTCAGTTGCTGCTGCTTACTACTATTTCAAGTTGAGGTTGAAAGCAAAGGTAGTCGATCTTGATTTGTGTCCTTTTCTGAAAAAAGCTAAAGGTTTTGTAGGTAATAGATAGTGGTTGGTGCATTCCTCACTCTTCAGATCCGACTCCAATAATGCAGCTCCAGAGCTAGAAGAACTGGATTTTTTTCCCGTTTCTACTAACAATTCGTTTTTTGTTTTTGATTTTGTTAGATTACCCAGAAACATTTAGAAAAAGATGGACGCAGATGGAAATGGAGGACATTCGCCTTTAGATTACGCCACCATTCAGATCCTGCCTTCTGAAAACAGGTAACTCTACTAACCTATGTTACTTGAGCACGGACATAGTTAGATTTTTCTAAGTTTTCATTTATTTGGAGGATCTTGGAGGTCACATCCCGTCGAACATGGGCAGTGCTGGTACTAAGATTTTATGCTGGGGTGAACTTATAAAATTTTAGTGGGCCAAAGTAGATTATCAATAAAAATAAAAATAAAATATCTACAAATATATAAGAATTTGAGGGGCGGCCGCCTCCTCCAACCCCCTGGGTTCAACCATGGAAATGGGTACTTCATGAAGAATGAAGAGTCCCAACCAGGGATTTAAATAGCGGTCTGCTATTGAAATAGAAGCAGTTATATAGCGGTAAAGGTGCCGTCCTAAACCGTTATTTCACAACCACAATGACTGCAATAGCACCTACTATTGTTGCAACCACGATAAACAAAGCCGAAAACGCTACCGTAACAGCAATTTAAATCCCTGGTCTGAGCAAATAGTTACTAACTACCCTTTTATCAATAATGGAATTCTCTTTCTCTGATGTGTTCAATTGTATATCCCTCTCTCCCTTTTTAATAATTTTTAGGTATGAGGCATATACTTGTAATGACAACAAAGTAGAAAAAGTGGGTGTT
This sequence comes from Hibiscus syriacus, assembly GCF_006381635.1. Taxonomy (NCBI): domain Eukaryota; kingdom Viridiplantae; phylum Streptophyta; class Magnoliopsida; order Malvales; family Malvaceae; genus Hibiscus; species Hibiscus syriacus. Next base: position 63,897 of record NW_024063455.1, read on the forward strand.
GGTGTTCTGGAAAAGCTCTTGCCCCATTTACCAGGGCTAGATAACTTGTACACCCAAGGCTCCAATGCTGACTACAAACTGCAACTTCCCAACAATTTAAACTCTGCCCACTGGTTTACTAAATCTACTTTCACCAGGTTCTCCATTTTCCCGTATAGTGTCTTAAGTATTTTTCCCATTTTTATTTCTGCTGGTGGTCACCCCCTTTGTACTTTCTCAGATTCCTACATCTTGTTAGTTCAACTGAGCTGGTGGATACTGCTAAAGGTATTGAAGGTGAGATCTCTCTTTTGGAGGAAACCAGAAAGTTTCAACTTTCTTTGTATGCTCAGGTAAATGAATATCTTGCATGTGTCTTTAACTGCCTAGATATTTAATTAAAGCCTAGGTCAAAGTATTCTGCTGGTCCGTGTAGTTGAGTGGAGTTTGAGATTAATCCTAGACTCAAAAAGTTAAAAATCAAATCCTTTTACTTTTTCGATTTAAAAGTCTCAATTCAATAGTTTACATTCTTAGTATTTTTCATCAAAATTTTCCATCAATACACCCGTACAAACCTCATAAGAAAATCATTATGATCTCTAGGTTGCGAACTTTGACTGAAATTATTATCAATGTCAATTATTGGGGTAGAAATTTTAAATCGAAAAAGTAAGCTGGTTTAATTTTTAAGTATGGGGACTAAATTTCAAAATTTGCCTAGGTACAAGGATCAACTGCGTATTTTAACCTTAATTATACGTATAGTCATCACTAACAAAGTTTCATCTTCTCAGGGTCACCAAGATCATATTCGAAGCAGCAAAAAGGGTAATTGTTATGTTCAAGCAAATTTAACGTAGCACACTGTTCATTGCCTTTCTACGTTCTCTCTCATTGTTGTTGTTTTTAGTTTATTTGCATATAAAAGGAGTGCAATTCCTTATTGACTTTCTATTTATTTGCATTGCAAACCGGAGCTTGCAACTTTAGAATTGTTCGATGGAGGTTTCTTTTTAAACTAATTGCGAACAAAAGTATTGTCCCTTGTCTGTCTTCTGAATCTCAGTAATTTTGTGTTTCATCAATCATACATAAATGCCTAGAGACTTGAGAAATTAACTGCTCGCTTTCATTGTTCAGCAGATATAAGCAACTCAAAAGATGGGCTGCTAGCATCCAAAGTAACCTCCATTCTTATTATTCTACACTATATTTCACCATATTTGTTACTGCCACTAATATATGTATTTGATCTCTGCAGTTTGAAGTCAACAATTCATCGTCAGTTTCCTCAAAGTAAGTTCACTAATAATATATATATGTGTGTGTTTGTGCGTGTGTATGTGTGTGTATTATAGTTAGTTTGTTAGGGTGTTTTATTTCTCCCGAAAATCCTAACCAACGTATGGAAAGTTTATTGCTAGGAATGAGCTCTTACGTGCTATGGACTCAAGACTGTCAGCATTAAGAAGTGATTTAGTTGCTGCTTTTAACCAGGCGGCTGGAGAAACCTGCTCCTACGAAGAAATCACTCATCTAGCCAAATTTTCTGAAATTTTTGGAGCAAATGATGTGAAGTAAGTTGCCTTCCAAAAAAGTGCTTGGATCTTTTGAATTCTCATTTTTCCAAAGAATTTGTAATGCGATACTTTTACCAAAAGTTTTGGTATTTCTCATATATAACATTTGTTGAATTGAATTATAAGCAAAGGATAATATTATTGAGTCTATTGCAGGAACTTTTTGTACAAGTTTCTAGAGCTGAACCAAAAGAGTCAAGTTGCTATTCTGTCAGATGATGAAAAGCCTTCGTCCACTTTTGCTTCAATGAGCGACAAAATAAACAAGACTGATGGAAATAATCAAATATCAAAGCCGTTAAGTTCAGAAACGCCAGTTAAATATGGTGTTTCACCAGCCAAAGCTGCCCAGGTCGAACGTCAGAGCTCAACTGATAGTGAGGAATCTTCTGACTCAAGTGATGAGATTCAAACATCTGCAGAAAGAAGTCGAGCTCTTATAAGATCTGCATCGCCTAGACGTTCGGCATCTCCCATGCGAAGGGTTCAAATAGGGAGGGGTGGCTCACGTAGGGCCCCTGCTCTGACCATTAAGAGCCTTATTCCTGCTAGAGAAAAGATGTGGTCTCAAACAGATGTAGCTTCAGAAGATAGTGAAGAGGAAGGATCAGGACAGACTAAGAAACCTGAGCATAACGTTCAGCGTATGAGTGTTCAAGATGCAATAAATCTTTTTGAAAGAAAACAAAGGGATCAGATTCCTGATGTTCCTGTAAGGAACTCCTTAACAAACATCTCTCTTGGCGCAAATAAGGCTGTATTGAGAAGATGGAGTTCATGTATGAGTGAATCCTCCTACCAATGCCAACCACAGAATACTTCTGAAGATCCTGTTCCAGAGCCTCCTGATAATTTTGTTGATAATGATATAATGGGGAGTTCAGCAGAAGTTAACTTGGAATCTGATACTAGAAATGAAGCACAAAACATTGATGAGACTGCTGATGTGAATGTAGAAAGGCTGGAAGAGAGATCGTCTAGTCCAATAGATGTTCATGTGGTCACAGATATAATCCAAGAAGAGGAAGCTAATGGAAGGTCGAAAAGCTCAGATGAATGGAGTCGAAAAAAGGAAGCAGAGTTGAATCAAATGTTCAAAAGAGTGATGGAAAATCAGCCTGTTAGCCGTAGCAAGCCTCAAGCTAAAGTCAGACAAAATCTGTCTCCAGAGCAGAGAGTTGGAATTTATGACCATTACAAGGAGAAGAGGGATAAAAAACTTAGAGGAGAAAATGCTGGAAAGCGCACTGAAAAAGAAGAAAAGTTTAGAGCAATGCAGAAAATTCTTGATGAGGGGAAAGCAGAAATGGCTTCCAAAAAAGTGAATAATTTATGCAAAAAGGATCCTCCTACTAAGGCCCTAAATTCTGCTAAGAATTCCCATAAGTTACAAAAAATTCCTTCTCAGCCAGCTACAACAAAGGAAACTGCAAAAGAAACCACAAAACCTTCAAGTGTGAAGAAGATCTCATCTAGAACATCCCCATTGCCTGCTACTCGTAAGTCATGGCCTTCAACACCGTCACCAAGAACAAAAGGACCACCACCAGCTAAAAGTTCAGATGGAATCTCTTCTGCAGGCACCATGCCAACGTCTCGGAAACCTCAGTCAGCACAATCGGTGCCTCGAGTGAGTCCTAAAGTGGAAAGCTCCCAGCCACAACGAAGAAATGTGAGCACCACCCAGGCTAATAAACGAGGTTCAATGAGTGTGAATGAGAAGCTGCAGCAAAATTTGATGACAAGCAACAAAACTACTTGGACAAAAGTTGCAGCAGCACGTGGTGGAGACTCATCCGGGGTGGTTCCAGCAAAGCCTAGTTTGTATAACAAGGCAACAAAGAAAGTACTGTAGTTCCACTGGAATCAAAGCCATTTCTCCGCAAAGGTTCTGGATTGACCTCTACCACTGGTGGTGTTAAAAAGATAAAAAGTCCCAAGTTGGAGGGCCCTCTGAGAAATACTGAGAGTTCAATTGATGTTCAAGAGAGTGATGTCCTTGTTAATGCTTCTGTTCCAGTGAATGAGTATCATGGTGAGTCTTTATCATCATTGGATCATCGTGATGATGCTAATCAGCCAGAAACACAGGTGAATGACCACCAGAAATGTGATGTGATTGTTGATGAACTTGCTCCGGAGTTTGAAGAGGGCTTAAAAATATTGATGGGTCTTCACAAGGTGTGGAAGAATCAACCATCTCACCAACTGCTTGGGTAGAAATAGACGAGCATCAGAACCTGCCTGACCAGTGTGATGACCAAACAGGTGAAATTGCCTCTTCAGCTTGCATTGCACCAGTTGAATCGGCTAGTCCTCGTGTCCGTCACTCTCTGTCACAAATGCTGCAAGAAGAAAGTAGTGAAGCTGATACCACTGAATGGGGAAATGCTGAAATCCTCCAGCAATGGTCTACCAAAAGGATGCTCCTAAGGGATTGAAGAGGCTGTTGAAGTTTGCCCGGAAGAGTAAGGGCGATGCAAATATAACTGGTTGGTCTAGCCCATCTGTCTTTTCTGAAGGAGAGGATGACACAGAAGATTCAAAAGTTTATAATAAGAAAAATGCTGATAACCTACTACGAAAGGCTGCCCTTCATGCAAAGAACTATGAACACAACCTGGATGCTCATGAGCTTCCATCTGGTATATTTTATCCTTTGCCTAAATATTTACATGCTTGTTTTCTGTCAAACTGTTTGTCTCGTATAGATAGATTTGAGGTGGCTGTAGGTCAAAAGCATAGAAGTAGCCACTTTCATGCTTGCAGTTCCATTATTCTATAGCTTGTCTGTTTTTGCTTCTTTGTTCATGTTTCGAGGAAATACCAAATAGTTGTGAACATTACCATTCCATGAATCTTCATCGAGTTTTCTTACGAAAGTACTGCATGCTTTGTTTATGTAGCTCAATCAGGCATTAGCGCATTCGATATGCAAAAATCGCGAAAGGGCAGTGTCTCAGCTACTGCCTCCACTACTAAAGGTCCACTTCCATTTCCATTATTAATTTCCTTTTTGCTTTGCCATGGTAGGTTCTTTTAGTTGCGAAGTTCCGATCTTTTTTCCCTTGTATTTGTTTTTCAGGGACAAGGTCTTTCTTCTCCCTTTCAGCATTTAGGGGTAGTAAGCCAAGTGACATGAAGCTTCGCCAGAGCTAGGATATTTATAAAAATCGAGGTTTTCCACACCCGCTCTCTCCTGGTCATAAGCCGAGTTAACTAAGCTTTGCTGGTGGCCAGAATTTCTTACCTTTTTCACCTTGCTGTTAGTGTATTTGTGTTGATTTGGTTGCATGTCAGCAGCGTGGGATCGTATCTATTCCTGTGTTGGTGGTGGGATGTTGATGTAGATACAGTGCTTTGCAGGATAAGGAATTCCATGCTGCTAAACAAATCGTTCCGTGTTAACCATTATGTTAAAGACAATAAAACCATTATGGATTCATTTTCTTTTCTTTTCTTTTGCATGAGAACCAATTATAAGAGTTCGCATTCCAAAAATTCAAGCCATGTACCACTTATAGGGATGGCAATGGGGTAGGTAGGTAGGGCAGTGAACGGCTTTGTCCCTAACTCGATTCTAATCGCGACCCGATTCCGATCTGTCCCGAACTTTCATCATGTTTTATATTATACTAAACTTTGCAAAACTAAACCAAAGTTATGGTATAAAATATATAAAATCAAGTTGTAATCAAAGTATTTAAAAAAGTTATGGCTCGTTCAACTTTGAAACTCCATTTTTTTTTAAAAAAAAGCTTAAATGTTCCATTATCCTTTAGATTATATCATTTGTATCAAATTATCGCCTAAAATATTTTTTGAAATGTTTTACCATATCAAATATAATCGTTACATGTTTGCTTCATTCGTCAATTCCGTTAAAAATAAATTTCACTGACCAATTAAAACAAATCACGTCACCCCTTAATACTTATTTTTTAATCTAATAAATAAAAATCTATTAAATAAAATAAAACATATGATATATCAAAAACTACCCTTCCCCCTCCTCCCACCGTAACCCCCCCCCCCCAAAAAAAACACCACCTCCATACTTGGAATTCATCTCATTTTTTGTTTGATTTTGTAAACCTGTTGCTGTTCCTTTCCTTAATTGATTCCTGGATGGATATATTGTTTGTACTGTCCCTGTAAAAAAACCAAGAGATTTAGAGCTTGGTTTCCATATGAGCAAAACCCAGATTTTAAAATCCAGTGAATGGTGATCTCTTGTGGGTATTTAGTGTTTTTTTTTCAATGTCTCTGATGTGAGTATTTTGATTGTTTCTTCTTGGTTGTTGTGTTTAGTGTTTTTTGTTGAATGGTGATCTCTTGTGGGTATTTGGTTGATGTGGGTATTTTGTAAACCCAGTGAATTGTTTGTTGTGGGTATTTAGTGTTTTTAAAATCCAGTTCATTCAGTTTTCGTTTTCGTTTAAGTTGCTTTCTTTGATTATATTGTGAAGACATGGCGCTTGAATGGGTAGTTCTGCGGTGCGGCGTCTAAAAAACGGTTAATATACGGCGTGATCGGTTAAACAAGTGACCGATTAAAATTTAGACCGGTTATGTTATATTATTTAATCGAAAATATTATAAAGTACAATAACATATTAGATAGCGCTTATATAATGTAATAGGTAGCGCTTATATTGACCTATTTTATAAATAAACCGGTATATTTATACCGATAGCATTGCAAATTTACCTATTACATTATAATATGTTGAAAGTGTCTACACTTTTTTATAAAAAAGATCGATACTTTTTTTAAAGTTATGTAATTTATGTTTTAATTTTTTAATAGTATTTCATGTTTTCAACCTATAATATTAATTTAATAATTTTATTTGTACAAAAAATTATTTGATTGTTTTGATATTTTATAAAATAATATTTAGAAATTAAATTTAAAAATATTAACCAAAGATAATAATAAATATGTAATATATATGTTTATTATTTTAATTTAATGATAATATACCGTAACATAAAAAATAAATCATTAGATACATATAATTACTAAATTGATATCTTAAAACTCACTCAGAAGATAACCTTAAATTAATGTTTTCCACAGTGAAATAAGTATGGACACTTCTATAAAAAGGATAGATACTTTACAATATAAGCGCTACCTATTACATTATATTTTTACCTGATATATTGTAAAGTATCGATCATTTTTATAAAAAGGATCGATACTTTTTTTTAAAGTTATGTAATTTATGTTTCAATTTTTTTTAATAGTGTTTCATGTTTTCCACCTACAATATTAATTTAATAATTTCATTTACACAAAAAATTATTTGATTGTTTTGATATTTTATAAAATATTATTTAGAATTTAAATTTAATAATATTAACCAAAGATAATAATAAATATGTAATATATATGTTTATTGTTTTTAATTTAATAATAATATATACCGTAACGTAAAAAATAAATCATTAGACAGCTATAATTACTAAATTAATATCTTAAAACTCACTTAAAAGATAACCTTAAATTAATGTTTTCAACAGTAAAAAAAATATGGACACTTTTATAAAAAGGATAGATACTTTACAATATAAGCACTACCTATTACATTATATAAACGCTACCTATTACATTATATAAGTGCTACATATTACATCATATTTTTACCTATTATATTGAAAGTGTCCATACTTTTTATAAAAATGATCGATATTTTTTTTTAAAGTTATGTAATTTATGTTTCAATTTTTTTAATAGTGTTTCATGTTTTCCACCTACAATATTAATTTAATAATTTCATTTGCACAAAAAATTATTTGATTGTTTTGATATTTTATAAAATAATATTTAGAATTTAAATTTAACAATATTAACCAAAGATAATAAATATGCAATATATATGTTTATTGTTTTTAATTTAATAATAATATATACCGTAACGTAAAAAATAAATCATTAGACGCCTATAATTACTAAATTAATATCTTAAAACTCACTCAAAAGATAACCTTAAATTAATATTTTCCACAGTGAAAAAAGTATTGACACTTTTATAAAAAGGATAGATATTTTACAATATAAACACTACCTATTACATTATATAAACGCTACCTATTATATTATATAAGCGCTACCTATTACATCATATTTTTACCTATTATATTGAAAGTATCTATACTTTTTATAAAAAGAATCGATACTTTTTTTAAAGTTATGTAATTTATGTTTCAATTTTTTTAATAGTGTTTCATGTTTTCCACCTACAATATTAATTTAATAATTTCATTTTCACAAAAAATTATTTGATTGTTTTGATATTTTATAAAATATTATTTAGTATTTAAATTTAACAATATTAACCAAAGATAATAATAAATATGTAATATATATGTTTATTGTTTTTAATTTAATAATAATGTATACCGTAACGTAAAAAATAAATCATTAGACGCCTATAATTACTAAATTAATATCTTAAAACTCACTCAAAAGATAACCTTAAATTAATGTTTTCCACAGTGAAAAAAGTATGGACACTTTTATAAAAAGGATAGATACTTTACAATATAAGCACTACCTATTACATTATATAAACGCTACCTATTACATTATATAAGCGCTACCTATTACATCATATTTTTACCTATTATATTGAAAGTATCAATATTTTTTATAAAAAGGATCGATACTTTTTTTAAAGTTATGTAATTTATGTTTCAATTTTTTAATAGTGTTTCATATTTTTCACCTAAAATATTAATTTAATAATTTCATTTGCACAAAAAATTATTTGATTGTTTTGATATTTTATAAAATAATATTTAGAATTTAAATTTAACAATATTAACCAAAGATAATAATAAATATGTAATATATATGTTTATTGTTTTTAATTTAATAATAATATATATCGTAACGTAAAAAATAAATCAATAGACGCCTATAATTACTAAATTAATATCTTAAAACTCACTCAAAAGATAACCTTAAATTAATGTTTTCCACAGTGAAAAAAGTATGGACACTTTTATAAAAAAGGATAGATACTTTACAACATAAGCACTACCTATTACATTATATAAACACTACCTATTACATTATATAAGCGCTACCTATTACATTATATAAACACTACCTATTACATTATATAAGCGCTACCTATTACATCATATTTTTACCTATTATATTGAAAGTGTCCATACTTTTTATAAAAAAGATCGATACTTTTTTTAAAAGTTATGTAATTTATGTTTCAATTTTTTTAATAGTGTTTCATGTTTTCCACCTACAATATTAATTTAATAATTTCATTTGCACAAAAAATTATTTGATTGTTTTGATATTTTATAAAATAATATTTAGAATTTAAATTTAACAATATTAACCAAATATAATAATAAATATGTAATATATATGTTTATTGTTTTTAATTATTGGTTTTGATGTTTTTTGGGTCGATACTTATAGTTATTGTACATACCTAAATATGTACTGCGAATTTAATGTTGTACCCACCCTTTAACTATCACTACCAATACCACATCCTATTGAAAGCAGCACGACTGAAACATGTTCAAAATGAACCTTTGCTTACATCTCCATCAAGTCATGGACCACTGAACTAGTACAACAAAATTTTTGCCATGGATAATACTGATGTAGACAATGTTAAGCCAACCGAGGAATGCCATGAAGTACATAATGTTGATGAATTTGACAGATTGGTTGGTCAGCTCTCCTGTTCACGTGATCAAGCTTGGTACTTTTACAAGGGATTCGCACGGGAACATGGGTTTAGTGCACGTAAGGGAACAACACGGCTTGACGTGGAAGGGAATGTGAAGACACAAGAATTTTGTTGTTCCAAAGAAGGGTTTCGAGTATCAAAAGTCAATACTGTTGATCTTCAACGTGCTCATACGCCAATCACAAGAACATGATGTAAGGCTAGAGTCGTAATTACAACAACAAATACAAACGATCAGTGGGTTATAAGTAAGTCTGATCAGAAACATAATCATGCATTGTTCACACCTGCTATGACACCATTTATACGTTCTAATAGAGCTGTAAGTAAGGCTGATATCGATGAGGCAACAACATTGAAAGAGGTCGGTGTTGGCACGTCACAAGTAATGAACTATTTAATGCAGCAGGCAGGGGGCTATCATAATGTTGGATTTACACATAAAGACCTCTACAATGCACTTCAAAGAGGTAAAGCAAAGGAAATCGTCGATGGGGATGTGAATGCGCTTATTGCCTACTTTGATTATAAGAAACATGATGATCCCGGGTTTTTTATGACATACTCGGTAGACGAATCGGGGGCATTGTATAATCTTATTTGGTCGGATTCTACATCGAGATCGGATTACACATGCTTCGGTGATGTAATTGCGTTCGACACAACGTACAAAGATAATTTGTATGGTCGACCAATTATGCCTATTGTTGGTGTCAATCATCACCATAACACAATTGTGTTTGCCACTACCATAATCGCTGACGAGACGTCTCAATCTTTCGAGTGGGTGCTACAGAATTTTTTAGAAGCCATGATGAATAAATCACCTATTTCAGTTGTCACCGATGGGATAGGGCAATGCAGAGGGCTATCAAATCTGTTATCCCTTATGCTAAGCACAAATTATGTTCTTGGCATCTTTCTCGCAATGCACAAGCTAACATTGGTGACCCAAAGTTTACAGCAGCATTCTCAAAATGCATGGCTTCCTGGTGGACAACCAAGGAATGGCGTTCGGTTGTTTTAGAATTCAACGTCCAAAAGCATCCATGGGTGATTGAGAAGGGAAATACACGACACTTATGGGCACAAGCATATCTAACCGGTCATTTCTTTGTCAATATTCGCTCAACACAAAGGTGCGAGTCTATGAATGCTTCACTAGCTATTGCACTGAAACACAAGAACATATTTAGATGTTGTTCGTGCAATTGAAGATGGAATTAGTAGAATGCGTATGAACGAGTTGAAAGTGGATTACTTAAGTTCCCATACGAAGCCCTTCCAGATCACAAAACTGGTCGACCTTGAAAGCCATGCCGCTGCGATTTTTACCCGCGAATCTTTTCGTGTGTTCCAAGATGAACTTATACGGGAGACATTGTACCGGATTGAGGCAGAGATTAAGTCCTTATCAGATGAATGTCAACATTATATTTTGTCAAAGTACGCAGAAAAAAATAGGAAATTTGAAATTAGTTTTGATTCTCGTACGAAAACTCTAATTTGCTCCTGTAAAAAATTCGAGACCGTTGGACTTCCGTGTCGCCATCAACTTCACATTTTGAAGCACTTGGACTACACATATTTGCCCGGGACTTTGATTCAAAGTAGGTGGACTAATGATGCGAAGGCTTCTGTACCCAGTTATGTTGATTTGAATGTGTCTCCAGAAGTGATGCAAATGGCAAGGTTCGCTGCTCTACGTTCAACGTCAAGTAGGTTATGCTACATTGCATCAAAGACAGACGAGTCTTTCAAAACCGCAAGAGATGAGATGAAAAAACTAATAGAAGAATTAGAAAACTCGTTTGGTTTGAATGATTCAGTCAACTAGAGCATTGTAGTAAACAACGTTCGTGACCCTCAACGAAAACAACGCAAGCGAAAAGAAGTGCCAAAGAACAAGGTCGAGAAGAAAATTAGGCAATGTGGGTACTGCAACGGTGAGGGACATAACAAACTAACATGTCCTCAAGTCAAGCTCAGTTTGAGTACAAGCACACATCCTACATCAACTGATTTTTTCGAAGACGGAATGGAATGACAACGATCTCCATATATCGTAAGTATCAACATGACTCCTATTGTGTATAAGAAACATGTACATATAAATAATTTGAATGAAGGAAGAAAAACCGCGTTACTTAAAATTAGCGACACAATATTAAAAAGTGTTGATATAGGTTGTAGACCTATTCGCTCATAAAACCGGTATATTTATACCGGTTATATTACAAAATTATTTATTACATTATAATTCTGGGTTCCGATGTGTAAACGTCGACACTTTTTGACAAGGTATCGACACATTTTTCTTCCATTCTGGAAATAAAGTACCGACACAATATTAAAAAGTGTTGACATAGGTTGTAGACCTATTCGCTAATAAAACCGGTATACTTATACCGGTTATATTACAAATTATCTAGTACATTATAATTCTGGACATAAGTACCGACACAAAATTAAAAGTGTTGATATATGTTGTAGACCTATTCACTCATAAAACCGGTATATTTATACCGTTATATTACAAAATTATATATTACATTATAATTCTGGGTTCCGATGTGTAAATGTCGACACTTTTTGACAAGGTATCGACACATTTTTCTTCCATTCTGGACATAAAGTACCGACACAATATTAAAAAGTGTCGATATAGGTTGTAGACCTATTCACTCATAAAACCGGTATATTTATACCAGTTATATTACAAAATTATCTATTACATTATAATTCTGGGTTCCGATGTGTAAATGTCGACACTTTTTGACAAGGTATCGACACATTTTTCTTCCATTCTGGACATAAGTACCGACACAATATTAAAAAGTGTCGATATAGGTTGTAGACCTATTCGCTCATAAAACCGGCATATTTATACCGATTATATTACAAAATCTATTACATTATAATTATGGGTTCCGATGTTTTTTCAATCGACACTTTTTGAAAAGGTATCGACACATTTTTCTTCCATTCTGGACATAAAGTACCGACACAATATTAAAAGTGTGAAAACTTTGTTGTAGATATCATGGAAAACAATGATATAGTAATGTGTTTCGATACATTTGCAAGCAGATGTAAAATACATTAATAACTAATATTGATATTTTAACAATCCTCAAATGTATATGTATACAGAGAAGCAAATATGGAATAATTAATGAAAATATACACACAATATAATCACACCAAAATATACATACACAAGAATGTTCAAATAATGTACCGACAAACGAAATTATCGATGAAAAGGGTTATTTCTAACGAAGTCCGGAACATTAGAGGCCTTCAACAAATTTTCCAATATCTCGTATGTTTCCGCCTTTTTCTGAGGACATACATAAATAATTTCAATTATCAAACTAATGAGGTGCAATTTTACTAACAATAAACTAAATTCGTATAAGCATGAATAAATTTGTGTCATACCTAGAGCATTGTCGTTCGAATGGGAAGCATCGTCAAAGGTATGTGGACTATGTAATTGTATTCTATATAAACACATAAGTTGTTAAAATAATCAATGTCTGAACACCTGTTCAACTGGAAAAACATATTGCATAAATGCAACTTACCGGATTATAAATCATTTTTTCCGCTGAATCATCGACCAAAGTGTATTTAGCTCGTTAAAATATGGACACGCGTTCCAAACATCATTGAGATCTTTACAGTAGGTAATAGTATCGTATGTTTTGCATTTTGCTTGATCCTTCACAAACAGTCGAACATAAATATGTAGGAATCATAGACAACGAAAAGTCAGCAAACTGTAATGACATTCATCTTACCCCACGAATAGAAAATGCTCAGAAAATAAAGGTAGTTTCTCAAGTACACGGTCGACGTTATGCCTGAGATTGTAATCAAGTTTGAATGTTTAACATTCAAATGTATTAACGATTTTGACTACAGTAATTCAATTGCTCCAACATGTTCTAACCTCAACTTTGAAGACCAAAGGGCAACAACAAAATTGTCGAAACAAATTGCATAAATTCAAATAATCATGTTCTGAGGACAACATCTACAACATGAAGAAATGAGATTAAAGTTCTACGCTTATATGTTAAAATATGGATACAAAAGAATAGAATTAAAACCTGCAGGCAGTCTTGGGATGTAGGCAAGGATACCATTGAGATCAAAAATTAAAAGTTTTCTTGAAGGCGGCGTTGCAGACACGATATACTTGTTTGGATCATCATCATCATCATCATCATCGTCAGCTTCATCTTCATTGACCGCTTGGTTGTCCACATCTGTTAAAAGAAAATAAAATACAGTTCAGAACGTGTAAATGTTTAGAAACATAAATAATGAATTACCTAACTCGTTTGATGTCGTTGACGTAATTCGTCACGCAACATGGAGATTTCATGTTGCAATGATGAAATATCAGATCGCATTCCACTCACAAGGGAATCAATATGCTCCCGAAAATTGACTATGTATTCCATCACGGTCTTAATTGTGACATCCTCTGCAACTGGAGCTTCTTCCATCATTGCGTCTCCATTTGGTTGCTCTTCTTCATGGCCAACGGGGTCCATTTCCTCCCTCTCTTGATCTAATCCGACCTCCTTGACACGCTTCCAACCGATTTTTTCAACAAAATCATATCCCGCTTTTTTAATAAATACCATGTCAATCTTGCGGGTTAATCGAACAGGGGCATCATGCGAAAAATCAACTTCCTTCTTCTTCAACAGATGGGTGATGACACATCCATATGGTGGTGTAGTTGAAATTGTTGCTCCCTTTGTGACCATATATACAATTGTATTAAATATGAGTTTTGCAATGTTTGGAGCCGTTTTGGATTTGGATTTATACTTTGCTATCCACCAATAATCGTTGTCTCGAAGCGTTGAATGTTTCCCCCCACTAGGCCGGATACCATGTGAGCATTTTGTGAAACACTCTCGACTCTACATCGAGGTGAATTGGGCTATTTCTAGCAACCCGTTTAATTGTAGACCAATCTACACCATTTTCATCTGAATCCCTATGACATGTGTATTAATTCCTATTATATTAGTCTTATTAGGTTCGTGCTGTAAGGAAGCATTGTTGTATAAGACTCTAACTAGGTTGGGATAATATCTTGGTTCTACACCAAGGAATTCAAGCCAACCCTAAGATGTAAATGTGGATTTAAAACTAAATGCATATTTATCATCAAACAAGAAACCCAGGTCAATGACACGTTCGGGACGAATCTTCCTTACTTTAAAACTCGTCTGCCATCTTTGTTTCTCCATATCGAATCTAAAGTTCAGAGTTTCGAAGGACCTGATTTCCTCAGAAGAATCGTTTGTTTCAGAATGAGGTTGTGGTTGAGAAGAACTGGGTTGAGAAGAGCTTTGAGAAAGACCGCGCTTCTGACGCTGACGTTTTGGAGCCATTTTGGTTGGATGCTATTACAATGGAACACAAACACATTCAGGAAAAAAACTCCAATATAGAAATCAATCAAACCCATAAAATATTGATAAATTTACCTGAAGAGTTATCTTCTGCCTGCTTGCCTTTATGTTTAGGGTTTTTTGATTTATAGTACTATATATAATGAACGGTGGAAAAACACTTGATATTTAAATTAGTATTGATAAAACATTAAACAGTGTCGATACATATTATATACCAATTCTCCCATAAAACTGGTATACTTATACCGGTTAGATTGAAAAATTACCTAATACATTATACTTTTGGGTTTCGATGTTTATGGGATCGACACTTTTTTATATGGATCGACACTTTATGGTTGCACCTGTTGCCATTCATTCTGGACCAAAATTATCGACACAAACTACAAAAGTGTCGACACATTATTTAGACCTATTCTCTCATAAAACCGGTATACTTGTACCGGTTAGATTGAAAAATTACCTATTACATTATACTTATGGGTTTCGATGTTTATGGGATCGACACTTTTTATATATGGATCGACATTTTATTGTTGCACCCTGTTTACCATTCATTCTGGACCAAAAATATCGACACAAACTACAAAAGTGTCGATACATTATTTAGACCTATTATCTCATAAAACCGGTATACTTGTACCGGTTAGATTGAAAAATTACCTATTACATTATACTTATGGGTTTCGATGTTTATCGGATCGACACTTTTATATATGGATCGCACTTTATTGTTGCACCCTGTTTGCCATTCATTCTGGACCAAAAATATCGACACAAACTACAAAAGTGTCGATACATTATTTAGACCTATTCTCTCATAAAACCGGTATACTTGTACGATTAGATTAAAAAATTACCTATACATTATTTTTGGGTTTCGATGTTTATGGGATCGACACTTTTTATATATGGATCGACACTTTATGGTTGCACCTGTTTGCCATATTGTAAATTTGCCTTTTACTTTAAAGTGAATTTTGTAGTTATTGTACATACCCTCAATATAAATGGAATGGCCATTCATTCTCGCACATGATGACAATTATGATGGCATTTTGTATAATACAGACAACAATCTCCATATATCGTAAGTATCAACATGACCCTTAATGTGTAAAAGAAACATGTACAACAACATACTGCTAATTTTTCTCATCTCATTCATAATTATATTCACATACAAAATTATAAATCGTATACAAAATTATAATCTTATACAAAATTAACCTACATTTACATCATTGCATCCTTTTGTTATTCTTATGTATCATGCAGCTTTTGTTATCTCCTATCTTTGTTGATTTTGATTGTGGCTTACGAGATCGTTTATATTCGCGATCGATCCCACTCTCCAACAACCTATATTCAAATTGTCAAAACGTTAAGTATTGTAAACTACATCATTCAATCTACGACTTTTAACAATTTTACCACAAACGAATTTTTCTTTCCACTTACATAATCACCAGTTGCCCTGTAGAACCGATCGATTCCATCCACATCATCACATACATGCCGCAATCATGTCTGTTACAAAATTTGAAACCACACATGTCAATTATGATGAATACTGCATAAATTAAGCTTTCTATTTGTGATAACATCTCATACCCATTCAATTGCTTATTCTTCTTATGCTCCACAAATTTGAAATTTTTCAAGGGATACTTTCTAGAGATCCACAGGATTCAACCCAAATGCGTTTCTTATTATAAAAAATCTAATATTTTAATCTGCATTAAAATAGAAGAAGTTATGATCTAAAAAAATTATGCATTATAATTTACATAATGTCCTTTCATACATACATACCTACCAATCTCTTAGCATCCTTCACTCTCTGTTTAGCTGCTTCAGTTGTAAACATACTATCATATATGTTGCAACACGATCTACCATATCCAACACCAACATATACCAATGTGAATTATGTTAGTTTATTGTGATCATGATCTGCAACAAATTTCACACCCAATTTGACAAATTCAACATTCTATCCGAAAACATCATTTGCAATTGGTATGGTGTCTTACTTCTCACAGTCGGTGAATTTCACATAGTTATTCAATATGGGACCCAGAAGGTAGCAATACTCCTACACTTTCTTTGATGTTGGCATCCACGCCTGCTGCTGCAATTACGCAACAAACATTATTAATTTACCGTCTATAACACTACTTATCTCCATTTATTAATTTAACTCACCGCTAAGTGGTATGGAAGGTAGCCAATCCTCCGGAGTGACTTCTGAGAATCGTAGCATATGTCCAGGCGAGCAAATCAATAACCTAACAAATTAATTACACAATCAGAACATATTCATAAGTTTAACATTTCTACTTTCTACTTACCACACCGCCAACCCATTCCATAGGCTTCAACGTTGCAACGTCGTATACACTAGCGAATTAATTCCCATTGAGATTACAGAATATCTGTATGAATCATTAGGATTAATATGTTGTCATGAAATATTTAAATATAACTCACAAAGCAATATTTCACTTACTCCGATTCTAACTCTTATTCCATAATAATCACAAATTGCAGCTTCGATGTCATCAATTCCGCTTTGAATATCCGCTTTTTTCACCTACAATTTTGCATACAAATTTTGTCACAACACATAATAAAAATCAAATTAAGTTTTTCTTTATTCAACTTACCTTCTGCTTCTTCTTCTGGGGTGCAGGACATTCTGAATACAAATTGCTGCTATAACACTCTCCGGTGTATAAATGACATCGACTTCCTTCCTCCTCATTTCTCCATCTCTTCTTCTTCTCCTCCCTCTTTTCTTCTTCATATTTTTTCAGTTCATCGTATTTTTTTTTCTACATAGCTCTTCATCTCTTTATTTCACCCTTCAATTGATCTCCTTCATCCAAGTATTTATCAACCACCCCTTCACCCCCGTAAGTTCACTCCTCAATTCCACAACCTCCTTCACCACTCAAATTTTCACCCCGTCACCATCTTAATATCCCCCTTAACACCCCAACTTCTTTCACTACTTCACCCTCAACACCTCTACTTCTTTCACCACTCCATCTATTTTTCCTTCCCCCCCTTATGCCTCTCAAGTGTCTTCTTCTCTCTCAAGTTTCTCTTCGATTCTATCAAGTTTCTCTTCGACTCTTGATTGTCTTTGCATGATATCAAATTGGATTTTTTGATATCAGCCAATTCAGACATCAAAATGTCGAAGTTACTATGTTTTCCCTCACCGTCGTCCCACTCACCGTCATCCCCTAATACAACCATCTCTCCTTTCTTCTCCTCTGCCTCCACTGCCTCCTCTACATCCTTTCCAATAACCTTCAAATTAAATTACAATATTAAGACATTGATTATATTCTTAATATTATTAATTACATTTATTACTCTTTCTTGCTTCTTCGCTCTATCCAACTTCAACTTCACTATCACTCTAACACCTCTTCCTTCCCCATGCACGGATGCGTGCCACTCCGGTTCTTTCATAAGCCGGCACTGCCTCACAGCCCGACCAAAAATCAAACAGTGCAACCTGATTTATAATAAAATTTATATTTTATAAAAAACACAAAAAAGTTCTTCAACTCATTTACCTCTAAGATTGCTATGCACCCTTGAGATATCTCTGGCTGCCCTTTTTAAAGGTGATTATTGATTCAATCAATCTCGAATGGATATATTCAGCTTAATTGAATTCACCCTTCAAGCCTTCATCGCAAATGAGCTTCATATGTTCCTTGTTCGTTGACGATGACAGTTGGACAAAGAAAGATACCGAAAAGGTATAATAGAACTCTGGCCTTCAGCTATCCCCAACGTAGATCCACTTTTATTTCCTCTTCAATTTCAGCATATGTCACCTTCGCTTCAAACATATTTGGAGGCAAGTGCTTTCCAGTCTTACTCTTACAGACTTCTACAACACTTTTGCCTTCATTTTCTACCCCCAATACGGCTGCACGACATGGGATCCCGAGAGGAAATGAAAATCACCATACTTAGCAATACATTGTCTGACATCAAATTGCGCCATCAAGGATCGACACAGTTCCCTCCGAATAGTTCGATCCCTTACTCTTACCAACGATCCAAAACCTATTCTCCCAGCACATTCAACTGACCCTCTCCTTAAGGTGTTTAATTAATGAATCACCCTTTTAATGCTGCATCTTGTCGACACTTCCTACATTTTTAACATATATAATGTTATAGTTCTTATATATTTGTATCAACGTATTTACAAGTTTTGAATACCTTATTTCATGTGCTTTCCTCCGTTCTT